>NC_084615.1:9496147-9723647 GCF_033978795.1 Nerophis ophidion
AAGCACTTTTACATAGTGAAACCCAATATCTAAGTTACATTCAAACCAGCGTGTGGTACTGGGAGCAGGTGGGTAAAGTGTCTTGCCCAAGGACACAACGGCAGTGACTAGGATGGCGAAAGCGGGGATCGATCCTGGAACCCTGAAGTTGCTGGCACGGCCCTTCTACCAACCGAGCTATACCGCCCCATTTATAAATTATTCATTTACAAATGCAAATAAATGTGCAATGACTATTTTAAAAATGTGTGTATTTATTACAAATATTATAAATTGAATTTAATTCAATTTCACCCCATAAACAATGGATGAGTGCTCAGTAGAATAATTAAGATATATATATACGTATTTTTTTATATTTATATCTAATTTTTTAATATATATACCAAAAATGTATCTTTATTAAATACTAATACAAATTAAAAAGGAGAATAAAGTAACAAACTGTATGGGTCCCCAATGCAAAACTGCCACCAATTACTGGAACTGTCAGTGTGATGACACCTAAAATGTTTACAAATATCCATCTGCAAACATTTTGTTGTAACGTACAACATCCTCATACCTGGTTTCCATTGTAGGTCCAGGATCCGAAGGTCAGGTTACATTGCTGGCTGTCAAAGGGGAAGTAGGAGACGTCCACCACGCAGGAGCTCTTGGTGATGGCGGGGGCATCCCAGGTGATCTCTCCATTGTAGCGCAGTTTCACGTTGGTGTCCATGGGCCCAGACAATGCATCATCAGCCCTGGACCGGCAGAGAAAGTATTAGAAGGTGTTGTTTTTGTACTGTGTCATGGTTTTTGTACTGTGTCGCCATAATGATGCCAAAGAATTGGGTGGACTCTTTAATATATTAACTTCAGCTACTGTGTGTTGAGGTGGGGCTCGATGGCCGGGCACAGCTGGAAGAGGCGACGTTAACAATTCAAATGCAAAGAGCTGTCAAACTGAACAACTGGACCCATACTTGCCAACCTTCAGACCTCCGATTTCGGAAGGTGGGGGGTGTGGTTAAGAGTCAAGTATTTCATATATTATATTATATATACATATATATATATATATATATATATATATATATTATACATATATTAGGGGTGTAACGGTACACAAAAATTTCGGTTCAGTACGTACCTCGGTTTAGAGGTCACGGTTCGGTTTATTTTCGGTACAGTAAGAAAACAACAAAATAAAAACTTTTTGGTTATTTATTTACCAAATTTGTAAACAATGGCTCTATCCTTTAAACATTGGGAACACTATAATAATTCTGCCCACGTTAATCCACATTAAACAGCCTCAAGTTGTTGCTTTGATTAAATAAAATGAAAAAACCTTTGTTCTACATATAAAAAGTGCAACATTAAACAGTTTCAAGTCAACTCATCACGCTTAATTTATTACAGCATTTGGGAAGCCTGTAGTTGACTTTTATTATGTAAATGTTGTATTTTTATTAACATGTGATAGCAGGGACCCTGCTATTCAAAACTAGGCTGCTACATTACTAATGATTCATGTAACTATAGCTGAAAAAAATAGTACAATTGCAATAGGAGAGAATATTCGCACAGAACTTCAATTTCCACACTTCTATGTAATAGAAATGTGTGTGTGTGTGTGTGTGGGGGGGGGTGTGGTGTGTGGTCATTCAATACTGTATGTATTCCAATATATGTTCTTCACAGAAAATGAGCCAAAGTCAATGAGTATCAATTTGAAAAATTGAGTAATTGTATGATTTTTCTTTTAATAAAAAATAAAAAGGGGTCTCATGAATGTCTCATGACACATTATCTGTATGTAATATTGGCTGCATTTCTGATTGTGTGACGTGTTGTTCCAGACCACAGCAAACATTACCCAACTTGCAAAGATTGAAATAAATCTGTTAGAAGAAGACAGCCTGTCCTTTCCTTTGATTGATTGAAACTTTTATAAGTAGATTGCAGAGTTCATTTCATATTCCGTACAATTGACCACTAAATGGTAACACCCGAATAAGTTTTTCAACTTGTTTAAGTCCGGGTTCACGTTAATCAATTCCGTTAACTTGGGCACACACATCTATACTTTTGGCAGTTTTAAGCGGCTACAGACAGATCTGTTTTTTTGTATTTTTGGTCCAATATGGCTCATTCAACATGTTGGCTTGCCGACCCCTGGTCTAAAACATTCGGGTTTTTTCACAGTTTTTGCCCATTTATTATGTTTTGTTTACATCCTCAATTAATTGGCTTCACTGCCGTATGGGATATTTTTTTCTTTCCCCCTTGAACCTGCAGTATCAACATTTGTTTTGCCTTTTCATAACTTTGGACGTTATCTTGTACCTTTCAATGTATTTTTTCTGTTCATATGTGAGTATTTATAGTACAGCAAATACAACTCTTTACATAACTAATAAATTAATACATTTATGTATTATATTAATTATTATTATTTAGTTATTAGTGTACTTGAACTACGTTTTTGTTGGTTGTGTCTTTTATGCACGCACTCAGGTTCCCGAAGCCAATCATACATAATAGTAGTATACTTTACAGTAAACCTTCCATTATTGCTTTTAGTTGGTTCCAGGTCTAGCCGTGGTAAATACATTTTCCCCAAGTATGAATTTACAAATGTAATATTTTCATAGCGGGAGCAAAAAAAACTGTTCATTTGATTGATTGATTCAAAGTTTTATTAGTAGATTGCACAGTACAGTACATATTCCATACAATTGACCACTAAAGTCGCAGCGGTAATATGATAGACCTAGTGCTTGTCAGAGGTATCACCGTTTCCAAAGTTATGATACTCCCGTATACTAAAGTAATGTCCGATCATTACTTTATAAAATTCGAAGTTCAGACTCATGTTCGGCAAGCTAATAATAATAATAACTGCTATAGCAGCCGCAACATTAATACGGCCACAACGACGACTCTTGCTGACCTACTGCCCTCGGTAATGGCACCATTCCCAAAGTATGTGGGCTCTATTGATAACCTCACTAACAACTTTAACAACGCCCTGCGCGAAACCATTGATAACATAGCACCGCTAAAGTTAAAAAAAGGCTCCAAAAAGGCGTACGCCATGGTTTACAGAAGAAACTAGAGCTCAGAAATTATTATGTAGAAAGCTGGAACGCAAATGGCGCACGACTAAACTTGAGGTGCACCATCAAGCATGGAGTGATAGTTTAATAACTTATAAACGCATGCTTACCTTAGTTAAAATTAATTATTACTCAAATCTCATCCGGATTAATAAAAACGATCCAAAATTTTTGTTTAGTACAGTAGCATCGCTAACCCAACAAGGGACTCCTTCCAGTAGCTCCACCCATTCGGCAGATGACTTTATGAAGTTCTTTAATAAGAAAATTGAACTTATTAGAAAGGAGATTAAAGACAATGCGTCCCAGCTACAACAGGGTTATATTAACACAGATACGACTGTATATACGGCGGATACTGCAAATATCCAAAATAGTTTCTCTCGTTTTGATGA
This sequence comes from Nerophis ophidion, assembly GCF_033978795.1. Classification (NCBI taxonomy): domain Eukaryota; kingdom Metazoa; phylum Chordata; class Actinopteri; order Syngnathiformes; family Syngnathidae; genus Nerophis; species Nerophis ophidion. Next base: position 9,499,650 of record NC_084615.1, read on the forward strand.
AATAACATTAGAAGAATTGTTACAACGTGTAAATGGAATAAAACAAACAACATGTTTACTTGACCCACTTCCTGGGAAATTTATCAAGGAGCTTTTCGTATTATTAGGTCCATCAGTGCTAAATATTATAAACGTATCACTCTCCTCGGGCACTGTTCCCCTAGCATTCAAAAAAGCGGTTATTCATCCTCTTCTTAAAAGACCTAACCTCGATCCTGACCTCATGGTAAACTACCGACCGGTGTCTCACCTTCCCTTTATTTCGAAAATCCTCGAAAAAATTGTTGCAGAGCAGCTAAATGAACACTTAGCGTCTAACAATCTATGTGAAACCTTTCAATCCGGTTTCAGGGCAAATCACTCTACTGAGACAGCCCTCGCAAAAATGACTAATGGTCTATTGCTAACGATGGATTCTGATGTGTCATCTATGTTGCTGCTCCTCGATCTTATCGCTGCTTTCGATACCGTCGATCATAATATTTTATTAGAGCGTATCAAAACACGAATTGGTATGTCAGACTTAGCCCTGTCTTGGTTTAACTCTTATCTTACTGACAGGGTGCAGTGCGTCTCCCATAACAATATGACCTCGGACTATGTTAAGGTAACGTGTGGAGTTCCCCAGGGTTCGGTCCTTGGCCCTGCACTCTTCAGCATCTATATGCTGCCGCTAGGTGACATCATACGCAAATACGGTATTAGCTTTCACTGTTATGCTGATGACACCCAACTCTACATGCCCCTAAAGCTGACCAACACGCCGGATTGTAGTCAGCTGAAGGCGTGTCTTAATGAAATTAAACAATGGATGTCCGCTATTTTTTTGCAACTTAACGCCAAAAAAACGGAAATGCTGATTATCGGTCCTGGTAGACACCGACCTCTATTTAAAAATACAACTTTAACATTTGACAACCAAATAAAACAAGGTGACTCTGTAAAAAATCTGGGTATTATCTTCGACCCAACTCTCTCCTTTGAGTCACACATTAAAAGCGTTACAAAAACGGCCTTCTTTCATCTCCGTAATATCGCTAAAATTCGCTCCATTTTGTCCACTAAAGACGCTGAGATCATTATCCATGCGTTTGTTACGTCTCGTCTCGTCTCGATTACTGTAACGTATTATTTTCGGGTCTCCCCATGTCTAGCATTAAAAGATTACAGTTGGTACAAAATGCGGCTGCTAGACTTTTGACAAGAACAAGAAAGTTTGATCATATTACGCCTGTACTGGCTCACCTGCACTAGCTTCCTGTGCACTTAAGATGTGACTTTAGGGTTTTACTACTTACGTATAAAATACTACACGGTCTAGCTCCATCCTATCTTGCCGATTGTATTGTACCGTATGTCCCGGCAAGAAATCTGCGTTCAAAAGACTCCGGCTTATTAGTGATTCCTAGAGCCCATAAAAAGTCTGCGGGCTATAGAGCGTTTTCCGTTCAGGCTCCAGTACTCTGGAATGCCCTCCCGGTAACAGTTGGAGATGCTACCTCAGTAGAAGCATTTAAGTCTCACCTTAAAACTCTGCTCCAATCACATCGCTTGAACTGTTAATTGTCCCAGCTGTCTCCAATCAGACCACTAAACAGTTCAGAGGGAGCAAAGCAAAAATAGCGACGTTGCTTTTTGATCATATGATGTCGGCTCTTCCTATGATCGTGAAGTAAAATTCACCAAGCGTTGGATGGTTCACCCAGTAATGGTGAACATGAGCTGGGTTTAGACCGTCGTGAGATAGGTTGGTTTTGCCCCACTGATGATGTGTTGTTGCATTTGTAATCTGTGTTGTTGCAATATTGCTTTTGCGCCAGCGCATCATCAGTGGGGTAAAACTAACCTGTCTCATGACGGCGTGGCGCAGTGGAAGAGTGGCCGTGCGCAACCCGAGGGTCCCTGGTTCAATCCCCACCTAGTACCAACCTCGTCACGTCCGTTGTGTCCTGAGCAAGACACTTCACCCTTGCTCCTGATGGGTGCTGGTTAGCGCCTTGCATGGCAGCTCCCTCCATCAGTGTGTGAATGTGTGTGTGAATGGGTAAATGTGGAAGTAGTGTCAAAGCGCTTTGAGTACCTTGAAAGTAGAAAAGCGCTATACAAGTACAACCCATTTATCATTTATCCTATCCTAATGTGTTTTCATGACTATTTACACTGTAGGTTGTCACTGAAGGCATCAAAACAATGAATGAACACATGTAGAGTTATGTACTTACCAAAAAAAGGTGAAATAACTAAAAACATGTTTTATGTTCTAGTTTCATCCAAAATAGCCACCCTTTGCTCCGACTACTGCTTTGCCGACTCTTGGAATTCTCTTAATTAGCTTCAAGATGTAGTCACCTGAAATGGTTTTCCACTTCACAAGTGTCAAAATGTTGATGCCTTCAGTGACAATGTAAATAGTCATGATAATAAAGAAAACGCATTGAAATGAGAAGGTGTGTCCAAACTTTTGGCTTGTACTGTATATTTTTTACTTTAACCATTACTTGGGTAAATATATCCTTGTGTGGTGTTCGGGTCTGTGGGACCCGTTTTCATTTTTTATTAAAAGAAAAATGTTACCATTAATCAGTTTTTCAAACTGAGACTCACTGACTTTGGCTTATTTTCTGTGAAGAATATATATCAGAATACATATTTAATGACTACACACATACCATACACCACCTTCTACACATTTCTATTACATATAAGATGTCCAGGTCCACTGGACCCGGGGCTAATAGAAGTGTGGAAATTGATGTACTGTGTAACACACACACACACACACACACACACGAGGAGAGAGTGTAGGTACACAGAACATCAGAGGCTAATATGTGCGAGAAAATGAGAGCAGACAGTGTTGACAAATGTTGCAACCTTGTGTGGGAACCGCAGGTGCACAAACAAAAAAGAAGAATCCCCGTCAAATGCAGAAACTGGTGGAGAAATTATCCGTGCAACGTTCATATTGTTGTCACTCAGCCAGCGTTTTGGGGTCTGATGGACCCCTTGGATTTTGTGGCTTTTAATGCTTCACAGTCAAACACATTATGTTAAAATACTGATCAGATTTTTATTGGGGGCTTCACGGTGGAAGAGGGGTTAGTGCGACTGCCTCACAATACGGAGGTCCTGCAGTCCTGGGTTCAAATCCAGGCTCGGGATCTTTCTGTGTGGAGTTTGCATGTTCTCCCCGTGAATGCGTGGGTTCCCTCCGGGTACTCCGGCTTCCTCCCACTTCCAAAGACATGCACCTGGGGATAGGTTGATTGGCAACACTAAATTGGCCCTAGAGTGTGAATGTGAGTGTGAATGTTGTCTGTCTATCTGTGTTGGCCCTGCGATGTGGTGGCGACTTGTCCAGGGTGTACCCCGCCTTCCGCCCGATTGTAGCTGAGATAGGCGCCAGCGCCCCCCGCAACCCCAAAAGGGAATAAGCGGTAGAAAATGGATGGGATGGATGGATGTTTATTGGGATAAGGTAAACATGTGTTCAGTATTTTAACATAAAAGTGTTTGATTGTAAGGCATTTAAAGCCACAAAATGCAAGGGGTCCATCGGACCCACAAACGCTGGCTGAGTCACAACAATATGAACATTACACAAGGGTTGAACCGTTACGTATTGAGTTTAGCACGCGTGACATACGGGCTTACTTGTTATAGAGGACAAGGTCCGGCCTCCATACCAGGTTGCTGGGGATGTGGATGATCTCCAGTCCGTCATAGTCCTCTTTATTCCACGTCAGGTAAGCGTCATGCCACCTCTGTCTTATCCACAGGTAGGCCACCAACACCTGGTTTCTCTCATCCTGCACACACAAAACAGTAGTCATACAAAGTACATTGTGACAATGCGCCAAGAGTAGAAGAGAGAGCTTCCACAAACACATCATCACTTTTTCGTCTCGATGCAGACCTTAATGTAAGGTTATATCAGAAAACTTGGGAGAACCCATTTTTGTAACAGGATACTTCAACACTAAGTTATTCTGCTATTAGTCCTCCATAGACAAGTGCATCTGATGGCCAACCTGATCCAGCTGAGTAACAGTAAGCTCAACCTGTACCATGCTTTTCATTTAACTACTTTAATGGCTGCACACTGTGCAGTCACTATTGAAACTTTAATCATTGATGTCCAAACTACGGCCCGCACGGCCTGAACTTTCTTCAGTTCATCCTGCAAGAGGTGGAGTTTTTTTTAATAAAGATTCTAGCCCACTAAATGGTGACACAAGACAAGAACAAGAAAGTTTGATCATATTACGCCTGTACTGGCTCACCTGCACTGGCTTCCTGTGCACTAAAGATGTGACTTTAAGGTTTTATTACTTACGTATAAAATACTACACGGTCTAGCTCCATCCTATCTTGCCGATTGTATTGTACCATATGTCCCGGCAAGAAATCTGCGTTCAAAAGACTCCGGCTTATTAGTGATTCCTAGTGCCCAAAAAAAGTCTGCGGGCTATAGAGCGTTTTCCGTTCGGGCTCCAGTACTCTGGAATGCCATCCCGGTAACAGTTCGAGATGCTACCTCAGTAGAAGCATTTAAGTCTCACCTTAAAACTCATCTGTATACTCTAGCCTTTAAATAGACCTCCTTTTTAGACCAGTTGATCTGCCGCTTCTTTTCTTTTTTCTCCTATGTCCCCCCCCCCCCTCCCTTGTGGAGGGGGTCCGGTCCGATGACCATGGATGAAGTACTGGCTGTCCAGAGTCGAGACCCAGGATGGACCGCTCGCCTGTGTATCGGTTGGGGACATCTCTACTGCTGCTGATCCGCCTCCGCTTGAGATGGTTTCCTGTGGACGGGACTCTCGCTGCTGTCTTGGATCCGCTTTGAACTGAACTCTCGCGGCTGTGTTGGAGCCACTATGGATTGAACTTTCACAGTATCATGTTAGACCCGCTCGACATCCATTGCTTTCGGTCCCCTAGAGGGTGGGGGGTTGCCCACATCTGAGGTCCTCTCCAAGGTTTCTCATAGTCAGCATTGTCACTGGCGTCCCACTGGATGTGAATTCTCCCTGCCCACTGGGTGTGAGTTTTCCTGGCCCTTTTGTGGGTTCTTCCGAGGATGTTGTAGTCGTAATGATTTGTGCAGTCCTTTGAGACATTTGTGATCTGGGGCTATATAAATAAAAATTGATTGATTGATTGACCTGAATAAGTTTTTCAAATTGTTTAAGTCGGGGTCCACGTTAATCAATTCATGGTATAAATATGTACTATTAGCATAATACAGTCATTACACAAGGTAATCATCATCAGAGTATATACATTGAATTATTTACATTATTTACAATCCGGGGGGTGGGATGTGGAGGGGGGAGGGTGTTAGTTTAGGGTTGAAGTTGCCTGTAGGTGTTCTTTTAGTGAGGTTTTGAAGGAGGATAGAGATGCACTCTTTTTACACCTGTTGGGAGTGCATTCCATATTGATGTGGCATAATATTTTATTAGAGCATATCAAAACACAAATTGGTATGTCAGACTTAGCCCTGTCTTGGTTTAACTCTTATCTTACTGACAGAGTGCAATGCGTCTCCCATAACAGTATGACCTCGGACTATGTTAAGGTAACGTGTGGAGTTCCCCAGGGTTCGGTTCTTGGCCCTGCACTCTTCAGCATCTACATGCTGCCGCTAGGTGACATCATACGCAAATACGGTGTTAGCTTTCACTGCTATGCTGATGACACCCAACTCTACATGCCCCTAAAGCTGACCAACACGCCGGATTGTAGTCAGCTGGAGGCGTGTCTTAATGAAATTAAACAATGGATGTCCGCTAATTTTTTTGCAACTTAACGCAAAAAAACCGGAAATGCTGATTATCGGTCCTGTTGGACACCGACCTCTATTTAATAATACAACTTTAACATTTGAAAACCAAATAATAAAACAAGGTGACTCGGTAAGATATCTGGGTATTATCTTCGACCCAACTCTCTCCTTTGAGTCACACATTAAAAGCGTTACTAAAACGGCCTTCTTTCGTCTCCGTAATATCGCTAAAATTCGCTCCATTTTGTCAGCTAAAGACGCCGAGATCATTATCCATGAGTTTGTTACGTCTCGTCTCGATTACTGTAACGTATTATTTTCGGGTCTCCCCATGTCTAGCATTAAAAGATTACAGTTGGTACAAAATGTGGCTGCTAGACTTTTGACAAGAACAAGAAAGTTTGATCACATTACGCCTGTACTGGCTCACCTGCACTGGCTTCCTGTGCACTTAAGATGTGACTTTAAGGTTTTACTACTTACGTATAAAATACTACACGGTCTAGCTCCATCCTATCTTGCCGATTGTATTGTACCATATGTCCCAGCAAGAAATCTGCGTTCAAAAGACTCCGGCTTATTAGTGATTCCTAGAGCCCAAAAAAAGTCTGCGGGCTATAGAGCGTTTTCCGTTCGGGCTCCAGTACTCTGGAATGCCCTCCCGGTAACAGTTTGAGATGCTACCTCAGTAGAAGCATTTAAGTCTCACCTTAAAACTCATCTGTATACTCTAGCCTTTAAATAGACCTCCTTTTTAGACCAGTTGATCTGCCCCTTCTTTTCTTTTTTCTCCTATGTCCCCCCCTCCCTTGTGGAGGGGGTCCGGTCCGATGACCATGGATGAAGTACTGGCTGTCCAGAGTCGAGAGCCAGGATGGACCGCTCGTCGGGACCCAGGATGGACCGCTCGCCTGTGTATCGGTTGGGGACATCTCTACGCTGCTGATCCGCCTCCGCTTGAGATGGTTTCCTGTGGACGGGACTCTCGCTGCTGTCTTGGATCCGCTTTGAACTGAACTCTCGCGGCTGTGTTGGAGCCACTATGGATTGAACTTTCACAGTATCATGTTAGACCCGCTCGACATCCATTGCTTTCGGTCCCCTAGAGGGGGGAGGGTGTTAGTTTAGGGTTGAAGTTGCCTGGAGGTGTTCTTTTAGTGAGGTTTTGAAGGGGGATAGAGATGCACTCTTTTTACACCTGTTGAGAGTGCATTCCACATTGATGTGGCATAGAAGGAGAATGAGTTAAGACCTTTGTTGGATCAGAATCTGGGTTTAACGTGGTGTGTGGAGCTCCCCCTGGTGTTGTGGTTATGGCGGTCATTTACGTTCTGGAAGTAGTTTGACAAGTACTTCGGTATCAGGGAGGTGTAGCGGATTTTATAGACTAGGCTCAGTGCAAGTTGTTTTATCCGGTCCACCACCCTGAGCCAGCCTACTTTAGAGAAGTAGGTAGGAGTGAGGTGTGATCTAGGGTGGAGGTCTAAAAGTAACCTGACAAACTTGTTCTGGGATGTTTGGAGTCTAGATTTGAGGGTTTTGGAGGTGCTGGGGTACCAGGAGGTGCATGCATAATCGAAAAAGGGTTGAAAGAGAGTTCCCGCTCGTATCTTCATAGTGCTTTTGTTGACCAGAGAGGAGATTCTGTAGAGAAATCTTGTTCGCTGGTTGACCTTTTTGATGACCCTGGTTGCCATTTCATCACAGAAAGGATTAGCCTCTAAAATGGAACCTAGGTAGGTGATCTCATCTTTTCTGGTGATAACAATGTCACCCACTTTAATAGTGAAGTCACTGACTTTCTCAAAAAACAAGAACTTGATCACTGAACTCTGTGGATATTATAGAAAAAGAATGTCCAAGCACCATAAAAATGTCAAAATTACACCTTACAATGCATGATGGGAAAAATGCAAGACACTCGCCACATGTATACATGTTTGGTGCATTTAAAAAGTAAACAAAGTAGGAGTTCAACTTTCAGATAGAGGGTACGGAAAGTGTTCGGACCCGTCTAAATGTTTGATTGCGGCCATTTGCTAAAATCAAAAAAGTAAATTTTACTTCTCATTAATAAACACTGAGCACCCTATCTTAAAGGGGAACATTATCAGCAGACCTAAGTAAGCGTCAATATATACCTTGATGGTGCAGAAAAAAGACCATATATTTTTTTAACCGATTTCCGAACTCTAAATGGGTGAATTTTGGCGAATTAAACGCCTTTCTGTTTATCGCGCTGGAGGCGATGACGTCAGAATGTGACGTCGCCGAGGTAACACACCCACCATTTTCATTTTCAACACATTACAAACACCGGGTCACAGCTCTGTTATTTTCCGTTTTTTGGACTATTTTTTGGAACCTTGGAGACATCATGCCTCGTCGGTGTGTTGTCGGAGGGTGTAACAACACTAACAGGGAGGGATTCAAGTTGCACCACTGGCCCGAAGATGCCAAAGTGTCTGCCGCCAGACCCCCATTGAATGTGCTGGAGTTTCTCCACATTTTACCGGCGATGCTAAGGCAGACATGGCACAGAGATGTATGGATAACCTGCAGATGCATTTGCAACAATAGTCAACGAAATCAAAAAGGTGAGTTTTGTTGATTTTGACTGCCAGCTAATCGATGCTAACATGCTACGCTAATCGATGCTAACATGCTATTTACCGGCGGTGCTAAAGCAGACATGGCACAGAGATGTATGGATAACCTGTAGATGCATTTGCAACTGTATTACGTTTCCTTCCACCCACATTTAATGCGAAAAAAACACTTACCAATCGACGGATTTAAGTTGCTCCAGTGTCAAAAGATGCGAAAGTCCTGATCGTTTGGTCCGCACATTTTACCGGCGATGCTAACGCAGCTATTCGGCCATGCTATGGCTATGAATAGCGTCAAAAGCTATTCGCTCAATAGCTTCAGTTTCTTCTTCAATACTTTCATACTCCAACCATCTGTTTCAATACATGCGTAATCTGTTGAATCGCTTAAGTCGCTGAAATCCGAGTTTGAATCCGAGCTAATGTCGCTATATCTTGCTGTGGTATTCCCATTGTTTGTTTACATTGGCAGCACTGTGTGACGTCACAGGGAAATGGCCAGTGTCTTCGCAGAGAGCGAAAATAAGGCACTTTAAAGCTTTATTTAGGGATATTCCGAGACCGGTAAAATTTTGAAAAAAAATTCAAAAAATACAACAAGCCACTGGGAACTGATTTTTATTGTTTTTAACCCTTTTGAAATTGTGATAATGTGCCCCTTTAATAGAAAGAAAAAAGAAATGTCTTCATTTTTGCAAATTCATCAAAAAATAAAATACTTAAAAATCAAGTATTCAGGCCCTTTTCCCAATACTTTGTTGATGCACCTTTGGCAGCCATTAAAGCCTCAAGACAAGTCTCTTTGAATACGATGCCACAAGCTTGGCACACCTATCTTGGGGCAGTTTCGTACTTTTCTCTTTGCAGCGCCTATCAGACTCCATCAGGTTGAATGGGTGTTAGAATAATTGTATGTAAGTTATCACAATATTTTGTGTTGAAATGAGTTAGCGGCGAGAAGACAAAAGCTGTCTTTGAACCTACCAAGATGAAGGCTTGTAAAAACTCCAATGTGAATTCCTGGATTTTTTTTCTTTCACATTCTGTCTCTCACAGTTGAAGTGTACCTATGATGTGAATTGTGAATTATATTTATATAGCGCTTTTCACTAGTGACTCAAAGCCCTTTACATAGTGAAACTCAATATCTAAGTTACATTTAAACCAGTGTGGGTGGCACTGGGAGCATGTGGGTAAAGTGTCTTGCCCAAGGACACAACGGCAGTGACTAGGATGGCCGAAGTGGGAATCGAACCTGCAACCCCCAAGTTGCCAACCGAGCTATACCGCCCAATGAAAATTACAGACCTCTGTCATCATTTTAAGTGGGAGAACTTGCACAATCGGTGGCTGACTAAATACTTTTTTGCCCCACTGTATATGGTTGCGTATATATATATATATATATATTAGGGACGCACCGATTAATTGGTAACCGAATATATTCGGCCGAATATGGCAAAAAAAGCCACATTCGGCCTTCGGTGGAATGACTTAAAAACAAGGCCGAATAGTGGCGTGTGACGCAATTTTTTGACGCGGTGACGCAATCAACCAACGTGCAGTGACGTTGGGATATGTTGTGTACCTGTATAAGTTTAAGAGGTTACAAGCACACACTTATTGAGATTTAGTGGGGCCTCTGTTTACATTATTAGCCTGTTGTGTAGGCTACCTGTATAAGTGTATGAGGTTACAAGCACACACTTAATTGAGATTTACTTGAGCCTTCTGTTTACATTATTTGCATATCTACTGTGGCTAAGCAGACTTTTGCCAAAAGGACAATAATTCATTCGTTGTGGGTTTATCCACTTTATTTTTTTGGGGAATGCATGTTTTGTTTGAAGGCCTCATGTAAATGAAAAACTTTGTGCTTTTTTGGAAAAGCAAAGGCTACTGGAATATTAAAAAAAATGTCAATATTCAATACAAAAATTACTTTATTTGAAAAACATGTCTAAATATTTATTCTAGGCTATTTATGCAATATTAAAAAAATTGTGACAAACTGCGAAAAACTGCATTCATTATTCGGTATTCGGCCACAAATTTTCATTTCGGTGCATCCCTAATATATATTATATATGTACACACACACACACACACACGGATTTTGTCCCATGGCCACATTTCCTTAACCCAATCTGCCCCTGGGGCAAAAAGTTTGGACTCCACTGCTTTAACATAATGTCAACAAAAGCCTGCCTCACTCAATGGTGCTGTATTTTTTTTTTTTTACATTTGTACTTAGGATTAAGGCAAGTCTCACCATATCTTTGATCTGGGAGAGCGTGATCTGCAAAGTGACGTTAAGTGCTCGGTCCGTGTCCTCCACGGGCCGCAGGGCGCTGGAATAGTTGTCCATTAAGTCGTTGAGCAGCTTGTGGGCATATTGACCCTGTGCTGAGTGGACCACTGCAGGTACAAACAGGGGATTACCTTTCAGAACATCCAAAACACATCTTTGAGACTGGTTGGTCAGTAGGTTGACAACTGCATGATATATTTACTTTATGTAGGACCAATCCTGCACAACATCACACATGCAACAATAAAATTAAGCAATCATTTTAAAAGTGATCACGATCCAGGACTTTAAGCCATGGGAGAATACATGTTTCAATTCTTACCTGAAGGTAGCAGCATGGCCAGGCAGAGTATTGGGATCATCTTGACCAAGAAGGATAGAGAAGAAGAAGTATCCTGCGGCCTACATAATTCCTCGCACAAAGATGTCACCACACTGGTCCATTTGTCCGCCTCGGGACCTTCAGTCCAAATGCGCTGCAGGGGAGGACGCACGTCCGACACACGCAATGAAACTCGGGCTATCACATAACTCAGGGAAACAGGACGCCCACGAGTCCCCACCTGGCCGCACATGGCTGAATCACCCGCTCGGCCGGCATCATCACACTCGGACCGACACCGCCTCCATGTCAAGGGGACAAGCGCCAGGAACGGATCAGGTTCAAGGCCTTTTCGGGGAGGGAAACGAGGACAGATTAATAGTAACGCAGTTAAATGAGCCAACCGGCTTATTAGTGATTCCTAGAGCCCAAAAAAAGTCTGCGGGCTATAGAGCGTTTTCCGTTCGGGCTCCAGTACTCTGGAATGCCCTCCCGGTAACAGTTCGAGATGCTACCTCAGTAAAAGCATTTAAGTCTCACCTTAAAACTCATCTGTATACTCTAGCCTTTAAATAGACCTCCTTTTTAGACCAGTTGATCTGCCGCTTCTTTTCTTTCTCCTATGTCCCCCCCTCCCTTGTGGAGGGGGTCCGGTCCGATGACCATGGATGAAGTACTGGCTGTCCAGAGCCGAGACCCAGGATGGACCGCTCGCCTGTGTATCGGTTGGGGACATCTCTACGCTGCTGATCCGCCTCCGCTTGAGATGGTTTCCTGTGGACGCGACTCTCGCTGCTGTCTTGGATCCGCTTGAACTGAACTCTCGCGGCTGTATTGGAGCCACTATGGATTGAACTTTCACAATATCATGTTGGACCCGCTCGACATCCATTGCTTTCGGTCCCCTAGAGGGGGGGGTTGCCCACATCTGAGGTCCTATCCAAGGTTTCTCATAGTCAGCATTGTCACTGGCGTCCCACTGGATGTGAATTCTCCCTGCCCACTGGGTGTGAGTTTTCCTTGCCCTTTTGTGGGTTCTTCCGAGGATGTTGTAGTCGTAATGATTTGTGCAGTCCTTTGAGACATTTGTGATTTGGGGCTATATAAATAAACATTGATTGATTGAGCCAAAGATTGGTTGCTTGAAATTTGGTGGACAAAGACGAAGACTTTGTGAGGCTTTATGAGGTGTCAGGCATGGGCACGAATACCACCCGAAGTCCTCCTCGTTTGAGTGTTCTGATCCGTTACGAAGCATGGTTAGCTACAGTGCCTGCTTGATGACATTGCGCACAGTAGACACAGGAACATTTAGATCTGCGGGGATGGACTTGTAGCCTCGAGATTGTCCAGGCTTTTCCACATTCTTGGTTCTCAAATCTTCTGAGAGTCCTTTCCTCGTCTTTCTTCATGCTCAGTGTGGTACAAACAACACAAAAGTTTGAGTCAAATTTTCTCCATTTTAACTGGCTAAAAGTGTGGTTTCTATATTGCCAGCAACAGGTGAGTTTAATTACAAATTTAAGGAGCTTCACATGCTTAGAATACAACTATTTCTTACAATTTTGAAAAGGTACCAACAACTCCATTTTTGGAGTTCTTGTGTAAAATATAGTATTTGGCACTTTTGGGGGGTGTTGGGTGTTGTTCCAATGCAAACTAAAACATGTGAATACCAGATCATTTTCTGGGAGAAGTGGTGCATTATCTGACAGAAAAGCAGGTGTGACAATATTTTTTGGGCCATGACTTATTAGTACTACCACTCAACTCACCAGTTAATAATGCTGCCATATTGCGCAATAAAAACATGACTCAAAATACCCCACAAAACTTACGGTACTTGCTCAGGTACACACATGCATGCAACCTACGTGTCATATAATCGTACCTAACACCTTTAATGAATACCTTGCACAGTAGAAATAAGTATAACAGCTCAAAATGAGACAGTATTGTTGCATTAATGTAGTAAAGTGGGGTCACAAGTAAAAGCACAAAAGGGTAAAGTTGGGGATCTTTGGGCACAATTCCTCAAGATTCCATTATTTTATGAATCGTTTTCTCGGGGTGAATTCTTGAGTACACGCAATTTATTTGGTATATGAATTATAATAACATTTTTACATTATGTAGCTAAGAGGATAGTTTGGCGGTCGACCTACAACTTGGGCGTATAGTGTTGGCCTAAGAAAATGACTTTTTGATCATGTATTTTTCAATGATTTACAAAAAACATGGAAAAGTGTTTAAAAAGAAAATATAGCATCCCAGCTAAGAAACCAATCCCAACTCTAAAACGCTTTAAAAAAAAATACAAAGTAATCGAGAACACGTACAATACGTACGTTAGGAAAAAGTCAAACAAAAAAGTTATAAAAACAACAGTATCAATGACAATATCAGTAGATGTTTTCATTCAAAAATTTAATAAAAATTCTAAAAATAAACTTTTTTCATAGATACTCGAAAATTATGAATCAATTTAGAATCGAGTAAAAAAATAAATAAAGCAATTTTGATGTGAATTGATTTTTTTTTTGAGCACCCCTACAAATAAGTAGAGACTAGTTGTGAGTATGTATAAGTGGAACTGTGCTATTGTTAAAATTTTGTCTAACATTCACAATTCCACGTTTTTTTTGTTAGCACCCCTACAAATAAGTATAGACTAGTTGTGAGTATGTATAAGTGGAACTGTGCTATTGTTAAAATTTTGTCTAACATTCACAATTCCACGTTTTTTTTTTAGCACCCCTACAAATAAGTAGAGACTAGTTGTGAGTATGTATAAGTGGAACTGTGCTATTGTTAAAATTTTGTCTAACATTCACAATTCCACGTTTTTTTTTAGCACCCCTACAAATAAGTAGAGACTAGTTGTGAGTATGTATAAGTGGAACTGTGCTATTGTTAAAATTTTGTCTTAACATTCACAATTCCACGTTTTTTTTGAGCACTCCTACAAATAAGTAGAGACTAGTTGTGAGTATCTATAAGTGGAACTGTGCTATTGTTAAAATTTTGTCTAACATTCACAATTCCACGTTTTTTTTGAGCACCCCTACAAATAAGTAAAGACTAGTTGTGAGTATCTATAAGTGGAACTGTGCTATTGTTAAAATTTTGTCTAACATTCACAATTCCACGTTTTTTTTTAGCACCCCTACAAATAAGTAGAGACTAGTTGTGAGTATCTATAAGTGGAACTGTGCTATTGTTAAAATTTTGTCTAACGTTCACAATTCCACGTTTTTTTTTAGCAGCCCTACAAATAAGTAGAGACTAGTTGTGAGTACCTATAAGTGGAACTGTGCTATTGTTAAAATTGTGTCTAACATTCACAATTCCACGTTTTTTTTAGCACCCCTACAAATAAGTAGAGACTAGTTGTGAGTATGTATAAGTGGAACTGTGCTATTGTTAAAATGTTGTCTAACGTTCACAATTCCACGTTGTTTTTTTTAGCACCCCTACAAATAAGTAGAGACTAGCTGTGAGTATGTATAAGTGGAACTGTGCTATTGTTAAAATTTTGTCTTAACATTCACAATTCCACGTTTTTTTTAGCACCCCTACAAATAAGTAGAGACTAGTTGTGAGTATGTATAAGTGGAACTGTGCTATTGTTAAAATTTTGTCTAACATTCACAATTCCACGTTTTTTTTTAGCACCCCTACAAATAAGTAGAGACTAGTTGTGAGTATGTATAAGTGGAACTGTGCTATTGTTAAAATTTTGTCTTAACATTCACAATTCCACGTTTTTTTTGAGCACTCCTACAAATAAGTAGAGACTAGTTGTGAGTATCTATAAGTGGAACTGTGCTATTGTTAAAATTTTGTCTAACATTCACAATTCCACGTTTTTTTTGAGCACCCCTACAAATAAGTAAAGACTAGTTGTGAGTATCTATAAGTGGAACTGTGCTATTGTTAAAATTTTGTCTAACATTCACAATTCCACGTTTTTTTTTAGCACCCCTACAAATAAGTAGAGACTAGTTGTGAGTATCTATAAGTGGAACTGTGCTATTGTTAAAATTTTGTCTAACGTTCACAATTCCACGTTTTTTTTTAGCAGCCCTACAAATAAGTAGAGACTAGTTGTGAGTACCTATAAGTGGAACTGTGCTATTGTTAAAATTGTGTCTAACATTCACAATTCCACGTTTTTTTTAGCACCCCTACAAATAAGTAGAGACTAGTTGTGAGTATGTATAAGTGGAACTGTGCTATTGTTAAAATGTTGTCTAACGTTCACAATTCCACGTTTTTTTTTTTAGCACCCCTACAAATAAGTAGAGACTAGCTGTGAGTATCTATAAGTGGAACTGTGCTATTGTTAAAATTTTGTCTAACATTCACAATTCCACGTTTTTTTTGAGCACCCCTACAAATAAGTAAAGACTAGTTGTGAGTATCTATAAGTGGAACTGTGCTATTGTTAAAATTTTGTCTAACATTCACAATTCCACGTTTTTTTTTAGCACCCCTACAAATAAGTAGAGACTAGTTGTGAGTATCTATAAGTGGAACTGTGCTATTGTTAAAATTTTGTCTAACATTCACAATTCCACGTTTTTTTTTTTTGAGCACCCCTACAAATAAGTAGAGACTAGTTGTGAGTATGTATAAGTGGAACTGTGCTATTGTTAAAATTTTGTCTAACGTTCACAATTCCACGTTTTTTTTTAGCAGCCCTACAAATAAGTAGAGACTAGTTGTGAGTACCTATAAGTGGAACTGTGCTATTGTTAAAATTGTGTCTAACATTCACAATTCCACGTTTTTTTTAGCACCCCTACAAATAAGTAGAGACTAGTTGTGAGTATGTATAAGTGGAACTGTGCTATTGTTAAAATTTTGTCTAACATTCACAATTCCACGTTTTTTTTTAGCACCCCTACAAATAAGTAGAGACTAGTTGTGAGTACCTATAAGTGGAACTGTGCTATTGTTAAAATTTTGTCTAACATTCACAATTCCACGTTTTTTTTTTTTGAGCACCCCTACAAATAAGTAGAAACTAGTTGTGAGTATGTATAAGTGGAACTGTGCTATTGTTAAAATTTTGTCTAACATTCACAATTCCACGTTTTTTTTTTTTAGCAGCCCTACAAATAAGTAGAGACTAGTTGTGAGTATCTATAAGTGGAACTGTGCTATTGTTAAAATTTTGTCTAACGTTCACAATTCCACCTTTTTTTTTAGCACCCCTACAAATAAGTAGAGACTAGTTTCATGTATAAGTGGAACTGTGCTATTGTTAAAATTTTGTCTAACATTCACAATTCCACGTTTTTTTTTTAGCACCCCTACAAATAAGTAGAGACTAGTTGTGAGTATCTATAAGTGGAACTGTGCTATTGTTAAAATGTTGTCTAACGTTCACAATTCCACGTTTTTTTTTAGCACCCCTACAAATAAGTAGAGACTAGTTGTGAGTATGTATAAGTGGAACTGTGCTATTGTTAAAATTTTGTCTTAACATTCACAATTCCACGTTTTTTTTGAGCACTCCTACAAATAAGTAGAGACTAGTTGTGAGTATCTATAAGTGGAACTGTGCTATTGTTAAAATTTTGTCTAACATTCACAATTCCACGTTTTTTTTTAGCACCTCGACAAATAAGAAAAGACTAGTTGTGAGTATCTATAAGTGGAACTGTGCTATTGTTAAAATTGTGTCTAACATTCACAATTCCACGTTTTTTTTTTTTTGAGCACCCCTACAAATAAGTAGAGACTAGTTGTGAGTATCTATAAGTGGAACTGTGCTATTGTTAAAATTTTGTCTAACATTCACAATTCCACGTTTGTTTTTTTGAGCACCCCTACAAATAAGTATAGACTAGTTGTGAGTATCTATAAGTGGAACTGTGCTATTGTTAAAATTTTGTCTAACATTCACAATTCCACATTTTTTTGAGCACCCCTACAAATAAGTAGAGACTAGTTGTGAGTATCTATAAGTGGAACTGTGCTATTGTTAAAATTTTGTCTAACATTCACAATTCCACGTTTTTTTTGAGCACCCCTACAAATAAGTAAAGACTAGTTGTGAGTATGTATAAGTGGAACTGTGCTATTGTAAAATTTTGTCTAACATTCACAATTCCACGTTTTTTTTTAGCACCCCTACAAATAAGTAGAGACTAGTTGTGAGTATGTATAAGTGGAACTGTGCTATTGTTAAAATTTTGTCTAACATTCACAATTCCACGTTTTTTTTTAGCACCCCTACAAATAAGTAGAGACTAGTTGTGAGTATGTATAAGTGGAACTGTGCTATTGTTAAAATTTTGTCTAACATTCACAATTCCACGTTTTTTTTTAGCAGCCCTACAAATAAGTAGAGACTAGTTGTGAGTATCTATAAGTGGAAGTGTGCTATTGTTAAAATTTTGTCTAACATTCACAATTCCACGTTTTTTTGAGCACTCCTACAAATAAGTAGAGACTAGTTATGAGTATCTATAAGTGGAACTGTGCTATTGTTAAAATTTTGTCTAACATTCACAATTCCACGTTTTTTTTTAGCAGCCCTACAAATAAGTAGAGACTAGTTGTGAGTATCTATAAGTGGAAGTGTGCTATTGTTAAAATTTTGTCTGACATTCACAATTCCACGTTTTTTTGAGCACCCCTACAAACAAGTAGAGACTAGTTGTGAGTATCTATAAGTGGAACTGTGCTATTGTTAAAATTTTGTCTGACATTCACAATTCCACGTTTTTTTGAGCACCCCTACAAACAAGTAGAGACTAGTTGTGAGTATCTATAAGTGGAACTGTGCTATTGTTAAAATTTTGTCTAACATTCACAATTCCACATTTTTTTTGAGCACCCCTACAAATAAGTAGAGACTAGTTGTGAGTATCTATAAGTGGAACTGTGCTATTGTTAAAATTTTGTCTAACATTCACAATTCCACATTTTTTTTTTTAGCAGCCCTACAAATAAGTAGAGACTAGTTGTGAGTATCTATAAGTGGAACTGTGCTATTGTTAAAATTTTGTCTAACATTCACAATTCCACGATTTTTTTGAGCCCCCCAACAAATAAGTAGAGACTAGTTGTGAGTATCTATAAGTGGAAATGTGCTATTGTTAAAATTTTGTCTAACATTCACAATTCCACGTTTTTTTTTTAGCACCCCTACAAATAAGTAGAGACTAGTTGTGAGTATGTATAAGTGGAACTGTGCTATTTTTAAAATTTTGTCTAACATTCACAATTCCACATTTTTTTTTTTTTTGAGCACCCCTACAAATAAGTAGAGACTAGTTGTATGTATAAGTGGAACTGTGCTATTGTTAAAATTTTGTCTAACATTCACAATTCCACGTTTTTTAGCACCCCTACAAATAAGTAGAGACTAGTTGTGAGTATCTATAAGTGGAACTGTGCTATTGTTAAAATTTTGTCTAACATTCACAATTCCACGTTTTTTTGAGCACCCCTACAAATAAGTAGAGACTAGTTGTGAGTATCTATAAGTGGAAGTGTGCTATTGTTAAAATTTTGTCTAACATTCACAATTCCACGTTTTTTTGAGCACTCCTACAAATAAGTAGAGACTAGTTGTGAGTATCTATAAGTGGAAGTGTGCTATTGTTAAAATTTTGTCTAACATTCACAATTCCACGTTTTTTTGAGCACTCCTACAAATAAGTAGAGACTAGTTGTGAGTATGTATAAGTGGAACTGTGCTATTGTAAAATTTTGTCTAACATTCACAATTCCACGTTTTTTTTTAGCACCCCTACAAATAAGTAGAGACTAGTTATGAGTATCTATAAGTGGAACTGTGCTATTGTTAAAATTTTGTCTAACATTCACAATTCCACGTTTTTTTTTAGCACCTCGACAAATAAGAAAAGACTAGTTGTGAGTATCTATAAGTGGAACTGTGCTATTGTTAAAATGTTGTCTAACATTCACAATTCCACGTTTTTTTTTAGCACCCCTACAAATAAGTAGAGACTAGTTGTGAGTATCTATAAGTGGAACTGTGCTATTGTTAAAATTTTGTCTAACATTCACAATTCCATGTTTTTTTTTAGCACCCCTACAAATAAGTAGAGACTAGTTGTGAGTATCTATAAGTGGAACTGTGCTATTGTTAAAATTTTGTCTAACATTCACAATTCCATGTTTTTTTTTAGCACCCCTACAAATAAGTAGAGACTAGTTGTGAGTATCTATAAGTGGAACTGTGCTATTGTTAAAATTTTGTCTAACATTCACAATTCCATGTTTTTTTTTAGCACCCCTACAAATAAGTAGAGACTAGTTGTGAGTATCTATAAGTGGAACTGTGCTATTGTTAAAATTTTGTCGAATATTCACAATTCCACGTTTTTTTTTTTTAGCAGCCCTACAAATAAATAGAGACTAGTTGTGAGTATGTATAAGTGGAACTGTGCTATTGTTAAAATTTTGTCTAACATTCACAATTCCACGTTTTGTTTTTTTATCCATTCTAATTCGTAAAATACGGCAAGTATAAGGTGGATAAAAATGCAGCTAATGGGAGTACTCTACTGCGCACATACAGCCTTCTAAAAAAAACATCCAAAAAATGCTAACAATAGTCCTTTTACATCTCCTGACATGAATATTAACCAAGTATTATTGATATTTTATGATAAGCGCTAACGCAGACAACCTATTTTTTAGCATCGCCGTGATCGCAGAGAGCTAACTAACTTACGCAGAGCTGCTGCATCTCCTCAGAGATGATAGAAGCCAATTCTGGATTATAAATCATGCCTCTATAAAATCAGGTTGCCGCCACAAAGCGAGAAGTTGGTGGTCTTTGAAAGTCAACTGCTACCCAGTGATGACAAGAAGGAAAAAAAGATCGTTGGCACCCAAATTCTTCATCTAAACTGGGGGTCACCAATACGGTGCCCGTAAGGACCAGATGAGTCGCCCGCTTGCCTGTTCTAAAAATAGCTCAAATAGCAGCACTTACCAGTGAGCTGCCTCTATTTTTATTTAATTTTATTTATTTACTAGCAAGCTGGTCTCGCTTTGCTTGACATTTTTAATTCTAAGAGAGACAAAACTCAAATAGAATTTGAAAATCCAAGAAAATATTTTTAAAGACTTGGTCTTCACTTCTTTAAATAAATTCATTTATTTTTTTTACTTTGCTTCTTATAACTTTCAGAAAGACAATTTTAGAGAAAATATACAATCTTAAAAAATGATTTTAGGACATATACCTTTTTAATTCCTTCCTCTTCTTTCCTGACAATTTAAATCAATGTTCAAGTAATTTATTTGTTTTATTGTAAAGAATAATAAATACATTTTCATTTAATTCTTCATTTTAGCTTCTGTTTTTTCGACAAAGAATATTTGTGAAATATTTCTTCAAACTTATGATTAAAATTCAAAAAAAATATTCTGGCAAATCTAAAAAATCTGTGGAATCTAATTTAAATCTTATTTCAAAGTCTTTTGAATTTCTTAAAAAAATGTTTGTTCTGGAAAATCTAGAAGAAATAATGAGTTGTCTTTGTTAGACATATAGCTTGGTCCAATTTGTTATATATTCTAATTCTAAGAATTAATCTCAATCAGGAAAAATTACTAATGATGTTCCATAAATTATTTTTTCAAAAAGATTCGAATTACCTAGTTTTTCTCTTCATTTTTTTCTGTTGAATTTTGAATTTTAAAGAGTTGAAATTGAAGACAAACTGTTTCAAAATTTAATTTTCATTTTTTTGTGTTTTCTCCTCTTTTAAATCGTTCAATTAAGTGTTTTTTGCATAATTTATTCTGTACAAAAAAGCTTCCGTAAAAACAAAAAAAAAATGTACGACGGAATGACAGACAGAAATACCCATTTTTTAAATATTTACATAGATTTATTTATTAAAGGTAAATTGAGCAAATTGGCTATTTCTGGTAATGTATTTAAGTCTGTATCAAACTGGTAGCCCTTCGCAATATTCAGTACCCAAGAAGTAGCTCTTGCTTTCAAAAAGGTTGGTGACCCCTGATCTAAACAGTAAGACATGAACATACCATCAGTCCCAGTGACAGCAGACATTGCACAGTGAGTGATTTTGTTCGTAGCTTGTAGTTCTTGTTTAGCACTTTGTGATAATGCTACACAATGCTTAGTGTTTCACTAAAACTGGAACAGTATCTCACAGCATGTAGATACTCCTCCACATATTCAGATTTAAAATTATAAAGGTTCCAGATCATTTGTCCTTAAGTATTCATTGTTGGTCCTCATGAAGTCTGCCATTATTAGTTGTTGTTGAAAGAACGCTGAAATGAATACCTCAATATGCATAAAATGACCAATATACTTACAAATACCAAAACCAGTGAAGTTGGCACGTTGTGTAAATCGTAAATAAAAACAGAATACAATGATTTGCATCCGGTGGCGTTGCTGGGTGTTGTTGATAAATGGGTTTCGCTTTGCACATACAGATGTAGCGACAAACTGTAGTTACTGACAGTGGTTTTCTGAAGAGTTCCCGAAACCCACGTGGTGATATCATTTACACACTGATGTCGCGTTTTGATGCAGTAACACCTGAGGGATCGAAGGTCACGGGCATTCAATATTGGTTTTGAGCTTTGCTGCTTGCTTTGCTGCTTACGTGCAGTGATTTCGCCAGATTCTCTGAACCTTTTGATGATATCACGGAGCGTAGATGGTGAAATCCCTAAATTCCTTGCAATAGCTCGTGGAGAAATGTTCTTAAACTGTTTGACTCACACATTTGTTCACAAAGTGGTGACCCTCGCCCCATTCTTGTTTGTGAATGACTGAGCATTTCATGGAATCTGCTTTTATACCCAAACATGGCACCCACCTGTTCCCAAATGAGCCTGTTCACCAGTGGGATGTTCCAAATAAGTGTTTGATGAGCATTCCTCAACTTTCTCCCGTCTTTTTTACCACAAGTGCCAGCTTTTTTGAAACATATTGCAGGCATCAAATTCCAAATGAGCCAATATTTGCAAAAAATATTTAAGTTTACCAGTTCAAACAATAAGTATCTTGTCTTTGCGATGTATTTAATTGAATATAAGTTGAAAAGCATTTGCAAATCATTGTATTCTGTTTTAATTTACCATTTACACAACGTGCCAACTTCACTGGTTTTGAAAATGACCTATTATGAATGTGCCTGGTACTATATTGCATGCATATCATATGCATGCAAGAATGTTTTATTTACATGCTGTAAGTACATATGCAGCATATGTACTTACAGCATGTAAATAAAACATTAGGTTGCATGCATATGTACTTCTATCCATTTATTTTCTACCGCTTATCCCTTTCAGGGTCGCGGAGGGTGCTGGAGCCTATCTCAGCTACAATCGGGCGGAAGGCGTTGTACACCCTGGACAAGTCGCCACCTCGTCACAGGGCCAACACAGATACACACAACATTCACTTACAGCATGGGTGTCAAACTGGTGCCGCTGTAACACCGCTAATACTCTTACTTGCCAACCCTCCCGATTTTTCCAGAAGACTCCCGAAATTCAGTGCCCCTCTTGAAAATCTCCCGGGGGCAACCATTCTCCCAAATTTCTCCCGATTTCCACCCGGACAACAATATTGAGGACCCTGCCTTTATCGTACGCTACAACCTGTCGTCATGTCCTGTTTTCCTCCCTACAAACAGCGTGCCAGCTCAGTCACATAATATATGCGGTTTTTACGCACAGAAATGAATGCAATGCATACTTGGTCAACACCCATACTGAAGGTGGCCGTGTAAACAAGTTTAACACTGTTACAAATATGCGCCACACTGTGAACCCACACCAAACAAGGATGACAAACACGTTTCGGAAGAACATTCGCAACATAAACACAACAGAACAAATACCCAGAACCCCTTGCAGCACTAACTCTTCCGGGACGCTACACTATACACCCCCGCCCCCGCTACCACCATTTTTTTTATTTTCATTTTATTTAATATCCAATTGATATTCTTTCGTTTGTTTTTTGAAAGTTGATTTTGCACTGTTAAGTTATATAAGCGTTGCTTGTTTTATATTCAGTGTTAAAGCAAATCAGTTTAGCAAACCGAGCAATAATTAACGTTTTTATTCTTGCACTTTCTCTGGCTACTTGAATGTTTGATTCATTCATTAGTGTTATTTTATTTTCAAATGTATTATTAGCATTTGGAAAAATTGTATTTTAATACTTACCTCAGAGGACTGCAAATAGAAAAGAGGCATTACATTTTTATTAAAATTTTATTTGATATGCCATTGATATTTTTAAATTATTATTATTATTATGTGAAACTCGATTTTGCATGGCACTATAAAGTAACATAAGCTTTGCCTGTTCAATATTCATTGCAAAACTTGTTTAGGTCCTATTAAAAGGTTAATTTGTTCAATTTTGGCCCGCGGCTTTGTTCAGTTTTTACATTTTGGCCCACTCTGTATTTGAGTTTGACACCCCTGACTAAGAGCATGTAAATAAAACAGAAGGGTTTTTTGAGCGCACTTCCTAGTTGGAATAAAGCGAATCTCATTAGCTCCATTGTTAGCTGACTTGAGCTAGCGTTTATTTAGGAATTATAACGCATTAAAGTAACGTGTCTCACATAAGGATTGTGAATAGGCAAAATTCAAAATAAAAGTGCAGTTCCCCTTAAACTTTTTTTGAATGCCTTTGAATATTTGACAAGAACGTGTCCTAACGTGATGAAATTTAGGATGATTTTGAGCACCGGAGTAGTTACTCATAAAATAACAGTGATCCAAGCATGATTCAGACCTCCATCCATCCATCCTTTTTCCTACCGCTTATTCCCTTTGGGGTCGCAGGGGGCGCTGGTGCCTCTCTCAGCTACAACCGGGCGGAGGCGGGGTACTCGGCCCTGTGATTCAGACATATCCGCTGAAAATAATTTTTGATGGTTCAAGTCAGAATTGTTGGATTAATTCTTGTATTGGTCACAAGACAAGTGAGTATGTCCCATTGTTTGGTTTTCATCTCTCGGGACGCAAAGACGAATTCCCCTTCAAGCTGTTCTTTGTGGTTTAAAATGTGCCGATTTTTGCAACTAATGGCTGTTCAGAAATAAGTCTTGTGTTCTGTTATGTATGTGTAACTGTGGACCCATTGCCAGGGTTTGCTGGAGAGGATCAAAGCGGCACAACATGCTAGTAGGCACGCCATCTGTTACCCCGTTCATTAGTCATGTAAGGTGATCCGTGTTTTACGATACATGATTACAACCCATCCCGCTCTGAATTTGCTAAAAATAAGCTCGCTCCTCAGGGCCCTGGAACAAAACGGCAAGAGTGCGAGTGTGCAGTATCTCTGTATCAGTCAGGCTAATAAGCATAATTCATTCAGCACATTGTCGGCGTGCCAATTCTTCATGTTGGTTGGTTTCACTTTTCTTATTGAACAGCTATGCTATCCCTCTTGGCTACATTTTTATTGCTCCGGATAATTTAGGGCCCCAGCCTAGTTTTTATTCAAATACCCCCATATTGGATGAAACAAACACTGCAAAGACGGTATCAAGAGAACATGCACAAAAGAGCAAGAATTGGATTAATTTACACAGACTTTATCTTTATTTACAGATGAATCTTTTGACATATTTATCTGTTGGCATTGTCAAGGTGATGCAATACTTTTTACTCTTTTTTGTGTTTTTACTTTGGAGGTTGCATTTAACATGTTTTTCTTTGTAGGTGGGTTTTTTTTTTCAGTTCTAAAAACAAGAATCCAAATATATTCCTGCAGGCGGCCAAAACCAAATAAAAGGTTTTTCTTTTCTTTAAAAAAAAAAAAATATGGTGAGAAGAAACAGGTGAGTTTTATTGATGTGATGAACAGGTGGGAAGGGATGTCAGACAGTAATTACATTGTGTATGTAATGTGGTGTAACGACTAGAGTGGCTGAACGAGTCTTAAAAGAACAGGATGACAATGATGGAATAATCCTCGTCTGTGTCGGAATTACTTCCATATGCCCTGCTTTCTCGATTTAAATGACAAAATCTGATTTGGGAATTTTATTTACACTGAGCTACCCTCTTTAATTGCATTAGTTCCATGTGATAATTATATGGGTAGTCCTATTGGGAGGGGAGAACGAATAATTAGATTTGCCTTGGACTCTGCCTTTCATCTCAGTGCGTAGAAACAGGCCCAAATTAGGGGCTGGTCCAAAACATTCTGTTTCACTGTGTCCCGCAAAAAAAATGAAAATATTCACAACCAAAAAGGTGAATGCACTGCATAGGTGAGGGTAAGCTGCTTACGTACGCAGTAAGAGACGTGGCATCACAGGCGGGCTTTTGAAAGTGGTCAGAATTCTGATTGTAACACTGACCGGAATGTTGAATGACCTTGGGAGGGGGGACCAGTCATGCTCGCTCACCGACCAACTGATTGGAGTGTGGTACGGCAGAGGCGATGAACAGGGAGAGGGGGATTGCAGGCGGAGTCCGCTGTGAAACAGAAGGTGCGGAGCGGGGAGACGCCAAGAGACGGCGGGGAAGATGGAGGAAGCTGTATGAGAGCGAGTGAGGAGGGGAAAAATGAGGGAGATGTAAAATTTGTCGTCATGATTCAGTTACTGAGCAGTAGCTCTGTTGCCGTCTCCACTTCCCAGGATTTTGACGACAAGGCCACTATTACTGCATTCTGCGAAGAAACCAAAATGTCAGGCAAAAATGAGCAGCGCCGAAAAAGGTGACTTTTGAGACCTACTTACCTTTTCAAAGCCCATGGCACAGAGTTTGTCTATTTTGCGTGTGTACTCCGGACTAGAGACGGGAGCGCCAGCGTAGACGTGAGACCAAAGCCTTGCTGTCTGTTTGAACATCTCGGGGTTCTGCTTGTACTGCAGAACAAAACACACATTTGCACCATTAATTCATTTGGCATGCTAAACCCGGGCTATGCCAAGAAATTAAATACTAGGATAAAAAGCATACATCTCAGCTGTCAGAAGTGAAAAGACAAATGGTTCAGGATGAGAAGGATGAATGGAGCGGCAGATAATATCTGCAGTTAAGAGTCAAAGCAAGGGCAAGCTTTGTACATTGAAGATTAATAATGGGATATGTTACAGCAGAGCAAATGCATGTGATTTGTCCACTATGCTACCATGTCAATTGTCAGAGCAGCACCCAGTGTTGCAAGTAAAATAGTAGTGAAGGCAAGCCTATAGTTCTGGGGTCGTATTAGGATTTTCTTTCTACATTTAAAACACTGCCTTATGGTCAGTGTTGGGACTAACGCGTTACTGTGACGCCGTTATTTTCGGCGGTAACTAGCGCGTTATTTTTTTATATTCAGTAACTCAGTTACCGTGACTACATGATGCGTTACTGCGGAGCCGCAGTCAAGTTTCTTAACATGGAGATATCCTCACTACCGTATTTTTCGGACTACAAGTCGCAGTCTTTTTCATAGTTTGGCCGGGGGTGCGACATATACTCCGGAGCGACTTATGTGTGAAATTATTAACACAGTACCGTATAATACCATGTAATATTATTTATCTCATTCACGGAAGAGACGAAGAAAATGTCAGCAATCGTCACACACACGTCAGCAATTGTCAAATACACTTCAACCAATAAGAATTCGACGGGGAGGGTCATGGCAGAAGTGCATTGTGGGTCATTGAATGCTAACTGCTATATGCTACTGCCGTAGCTATTAAAATGGATCATTTCATTGTTGGCGGTAACTTATAAAAACTGAGAAGGGCTGAACAAAAATGGCACCGAAAAGGATATCATGTACTGCAGATTACAAGCTGGACGTAGTGAAATATGCAGCAGAAAATGACAAGAGGAAGCGGCGCATACCTTTGGAGTTGGCAGAGTTGTTTAGAAGCGACATCGAGGAAGAAGATTTCATGGGATTTATGGATTAGGAGTGACAGATTGTTTGGTAAAGATATAGCATGTTCTATATGTTATAGTTATTTGAATGACTCTTACCATAATATGTTAGGTTAACATAGCAGGCACCTTCTCAGTTGGTTATTTATGCCTCATATAACGTACACTTATTCAGCCTGTTGTCCACTATTCTTTATCCATCCATCCATCCATTTTCTACCGCTTATTCCCTTTCGGAGTCGCGGGGGGCGCTGGCGCCTATCTCAGCTACAATCGGGCGGAAGGCGGTGTACACCCTGGACAAGTCGCCACCTCATCGCAGGACCAACACAGATAGACAGACAACATTCACACTCGCATTCACACATTAGGGCCAATTTAGTGTTGCCAATCAACCTATCCCCAGGTGCATGTCTTTGGAAGTGGGAGGAAGCCGGAGTACCCGGAGGGAACCCACGCATTCACGGGGAGAACATGCAAACTCCACACAGAAAGATCCCGAGCCTGGATTTGAACCCAGGACTGCAGGACCTTCGTATTGTGAGGCAGATGCACTAACCCCTCTGCCACCGTGAAGCCCCACCATTTTTTATTTATTTTAAATTGCCTTTTATATGTCTATTCTTGGTGTTGGATTTTATCAAATAAATTCCTCCCAAAAATGCGACTTATACTCCAGTGCGACGTATATATGTTTTTTTTCCTTCTTTATTATGCATATTGGGCCGGTGCGACGTATACTCCGGAGCGACTTATAATCCAAAAAATATGGTACTTTTCTTTTGTCGAGCACAAAGAAAAGAACATTTTAGTTTGATGTAAGTTGTATTTACTGCCCAAAACAGCAATTCAAATATGCTGAAACAGCTACAAAAGCAACACGCTTCGACGTAGCTGGTAAAGAGTTACACAGACTATTTCTACAGTGGAGTCACCCGCTTTCAGGCAGCTAATTAGAATGATACCGGCGTCAAACAGCAAATGGCACGTAAAACATTTTCCACGTAACTGGACACAAATGGAAAGCAAGCTAAAGAAAACCCTTCAAACTCTGCTTCTGCTCATCCTAGTGGGCCAGGCCAATCTTTCCTAATCACTATCTCTAAACTAAAACTGGGGAAATGCGTAGTGTTTTAGGCTTCAGTACAGTGTTGATCTCCTGAAGACATGATTTTATTTCACAATTCCTTGAGAGAAAAAAACGCCGGGTTAGGGGTGTGTGTAGCAGTATGTGTGCGGTATAAGTGACATGACATACAATCATGTCATGCGTGCCTTCCTTGGGTGAAGCCAGGTTTACAGCTATGTTGTTATTACGCGGTTTGTTACTTATGTAATCTTATGTTGCAACTATTTAAAATAGTTTTGTCAATTTGTTCTGGCCCAAAATAAATTGTCTCTTTGAAGCATTTCTTTGTGTTTGTGTGTTGTATGTAGACCATATTGCTTATCAGAGTTCAGTGATGCAAATGTGAGTCAAGTTGATCAACAGATTGTATTATTCTCCAGTGCAATAACAGTACTGAAATGAAGGCTAAAAGGGCATTAATGGGAGCCTTACATTTAAAAAAAAAAAGAAGTAACTAAATAGTTACTTTTCAGAGTAAATCATTACTTTTTGGTGTAAGTAACTGAGTTAGTGACTTTTGAACCAAAGTAACTAGCAACTGTAACTAGTTACTGGTTTTCCATAACACTGCTTGTGGTCTACATAAGTGGTCCCCAACCACCGGGACGCGGCCCGGAAAAAAAAAATATATATTTTTTTAAATTAAATCAACATAAAAAACACAATATACACTTACAATTAGTGCACCAACCAAAAAAAACTCCCTTTTTCATGACAAAAATGTCCCTTTTTCATGACAAATAAAAAAATAAATAAAATTATATTAAAAAAAAAAAAAAAGGATTCCACCCCCCCTGGACAAATTATTAAGCGTTGACTCGTCCGCGGATACAAAAAGGTTGGGGACCACTGGTCTACATCAATCAATGTTTACTTATATAGCCCTAAATCACTAGTGTCTTAAAGGGCTGCACAAACCACAACACAAACCACTACGACATCCTGTAAAGGTGGTTCTTTGGTGAAAACGTTGCATGGATTATGTTTTACAGACATCTCTAAACCGCCTTCTGGCCGTCTCTTCAGAATGTGCTGTTTTGTGGGCGGTCTTATTTATGTGCCAAAGCCCCTTGCGACTGCGTCTCCACTCTGTCAGCCATGTTGTAATAGCCCTACATATAGCGCTTCCGTAGAATCTACGCACAAATACAAGATAATAGAAAACTGACATTTTTAATAGGCTCCACTGTTTGGGCCTATCTGTACGCTACTTAGTTTCAGAAATGGCCAGAGCGCAGGATTTGAACATGCATTTGCATGTACGAGCCAGTCTACCCCAAAACACGGAGGGCACGGAAAAATAAATAACTTATTGACTACAACTGACAAAAACTAAATGAAAATGGCGGACTTGCGCAAATCTCTTATGGTAAACCTTTACAAGGTATTGAGCTGTCCAGCGACATAACTATGGCTAAATATGTCACAAATCCCAAACAGGTCAGTTGGAAAGAGGCAAAAGTTTTTAGTTTTTTTTAAATCTATACTATGGTTTGGATTCCAGGACTTGTGGGTATCCAAATACACAAAACAGGTGCCAACAGGTTTTGCATAGAAGAACCTCTTTTAAAAAAAGGGGCTGTTTGCAACCTTCTACCTTAAACTATACCACACGCTCTTCCGGCATTCATAATAAATGTAACTACACAGGTAAGTAACACACACAAACACACACTAGCTTTGTGTGTGGTCAGCTAATTATAGTGATTTAGCAAAGTTTAACTTTTAACCGAAGCGATCATTGAAAGTACATTCTATCGCAAGAGTATGACTTAAATTATTCGTTGCTTCGCTGGGACTGCTTCAGTGTATGCTTTTGAGCTCTCTGCATGCATGTGTGATTGAGACAGCAATGAAATACATTTGTATTAATTACATTAGCAACTGTGAAAATTATAGACATTTAAAAGATTTTACTTTTGTGTACGTTGCCAACAGCCCCTTTAATAGACTGTATTTTAAGAACATGCCTTAGGCTATTAAAAAAACGGACCAAACTTTTGGGTGGCCATGATTTGTAAAAAAAGTTGCATAAGACCTGTTACAAACACCAGTACTGTATTTTGTCTACATGAAGGTCAAACTTTTTTGATTGTCCCATGTTATGTGAAACACTAGCCTTACTTGCCACACCATTTGTATGTTTAGTTTGACGCTCAACCCAAACGGTTATGCAGGATTCAATATTCATTACTCATCACAAGAGATTTCCGGGTTTCCCCTAGACTGCCAAAATAACTGTGGCGGTGAGGACGTGGTCACAATTACATCGGGTAATTTGCTATGATTTTCTTTAAAAAGACTCAAAAAGAAACAGCTCTTTTTATCAATTAGTTTGAACCTTTTTTTATCGATATGCCATATTTTAAATTTTTGCTGCTCTTTGTACAAGGTACTTGGTTTAGATCTTTTCAAGTGTTTACAGACGTTTAATGACCTTTAAATTAAAAACAACCAGCAAAAAAAACTAGCACCTTCTTCTGATGTTATTATAACATTTACTCATGTTTAGACTCTACTTCTGTTCCCGACTAAGAGGCTGAAACGACCATTACGTCACACCTGCTTGGCGCTGTTGCTCTTGTTGGAATTTCTCTTTTTAAAAAAAGGTACCACTTATTATTTGCACATGCGAAGATGGCTATCCGCGTGACATTGCAGACATGCTGACAACTCTCCACACAATGGCATGTGTTTTATTTAAATCTGGTTTTGGGTGATCAATAATTTTTTCTAACATATAAATCACCCGCTTAAATATTCCCTCTTCTGTTCTCCGACTCTCTCGTTGTCATTTGGGATGTGTGTGTCTGTTGTGATTTCTCTTCCTGGTTTGATGACCCGTACCATCTTGCCTCTGATTGGCCTGTCCGTAATGTTTTGCCCTAATCTTAACCAATCGTAACTCATCATAGTAAACCAACCAACCATCGATGTTTATAAACATATATCCTATATATTTTGCACGAGGATCTGCCTCGCAATGTAGCCTCGATTTTGAAGTTAATAATTTTTAATGGAAAACCGTAGTTTTTATTGCTGCAGCCGTAAACCGGAATGGATTATCAAAAACCGTACTCATTACGGGAAAACCGGAGTTGTTGGCAGGAATGGTAAAAAGACAGATAAAGATTTAAACACACATTGTAGGTAAGAAAAAAAATAAGAAAAACTGATAATATTTGTTTATATTTGTATAGAGAAAAAGACGGATTTCCGACTATAGACGGAAAAATCATATGCCTGTGTAAGCGAGAGGGACCAAATTCATTAGATTTATATTGATTGATTGAAACTTTTATTAGTATATTGCACAGTACAGAACATTGTCCGTACAATTGACCACTAAATGGTAACACCCGAATAAGTTTTTCAACTTGTTTAAGTCGGGGTCCACGTTAATCAATTCATGGTAAAAGTCTATGGGTGATCTAATGCTAGACAATATTTTAAACACTTAAAGCTGTGGTACTTGAATCTTGTGTGATTAGGCAGAATTCAAACTGTAAATCTCGCCGCCCCTCACTCTGAACTCCTCACTGAATGAGTTCTACGCCCGCTTCGAGGTCCTTAACACCAACCAACAGAGAGGGGTTCTGACCACGGAGTGCATGCAGAACCCACCACTCACTGTGACAACAGCAGAGGTACGTACAGTTATGAGCAGAACAAACCCACAGAAGGCTGCTGGCCCAGACAACATCCCTGGCCAGGCCCTCAGGGTGTGTTCATCAGAGCTGGGTGACGTACTTGCTGACATATACAACTTGTCGCTAGCACAAGCTGTTGTGCCCACCTGCTTCAAGACCACCACCATCGTGCCCCTGCCAAAGAAAAACACTATGACCTGTCTGAATGACTATCGCTCTGTTGCACTCAACCCAATAGTGATGAAGTGCTTCGAGAGGATAGTCATGTCACCCATCAAGAAGACCATCCCAGACACACTGGACCCTCTACAGTTGGCCGGTCGGCAGAACCGGTCCGCTGAGCATGCAGTCAACACCGTCATCCACACCACCCTAACCCACTTAGAGGGCAAGGACACCTATGCCAGGCTATTAGTCATCGACTACAGCTCTGCTTTTAACACAGTCATCCCACAAAAACCCACAACTAAACTCCTCACTGTTGGTCTGACACCAACTCTCTGTGACAGGGTCCTGAACTTTCTCACAAACCGGCCCCAGTCAGTCAGAATCGGCAACTAGACTTCAGGCACAAAGGTTCTAAGCATAGGGACCCCCCAAGGCTGTGTGCTGAGCCTCCTACTGTACACCCTCTTTACACACGACTGTGTGGCCTCCCAGAACACTAGTTTCATCAAGTTTGTAGATGATACTACGGTCGTCGGACTGATCACCGGGGGAGCTGAGGCAGCGTACAGAAGGGAGGTAGCGGAACTGGTGGCCTGGTGTCAGGATAATAATCTATCCTTGAACACAGACAAGACCAAGGAGATGATTATTGACCCACGGAGAAGGAATGCAGAGTACACCTTTGTAAATAGGGGGGACAAAGGTGGACAAGGTGAAAACCTTTAAATTCCTTGGGACCCACATCAGCGAGGACCTCACCTGGGATCACAACACCCAACAAACAATAAAGAAAGCCCAGCAGCGACTGTACTTCCTAAGAAGGCTGAGAAAATTTGGCATGCCACCCAAAATTCTCAGCAACTTCTATAGAAGTAAAATTGAGAGTGTCCTTACCAGCTCAATCACGGTCTGGTATGGAAACTGCACTGCTAAGGACAGGAAGGCACTCCAGCGAGTGATTAAAACTGCTCAGTACATATCCGAAACAGCCTTCCCCTCACTACAGGATATGTACTCTACCAGGGCCACCAAGAGATCTCACAGCATCATCAAGGACAGTACACACCCCCAGCACAGTCTCTTCAGCCTCCTACCATCAGGCAGACGATACAGGAGCCTGAAATCCAGGACTACGAGACTGACAAACAGTTTCTACCCTCAGGCCATCAGGCTTGTGAATGCTAACTTGTGAATGCTAGGCAAACTGTCTGTTTAACTGGGCATATGACAATAAACAATATTGAATCTTAATAGTCTCTCCTCATCTGTGAAAGTGCACAAAATTGTGCACAAGAACTGAACATACACTTTCCTTTATCTTTTTGAACAAAAGACAGGTACCTTGACCACCCCCGAACTGTAAACCATCACTGTAGACACTTTTCACCTTTGATCACTAAAGACACTTTAACTGCTGCTGTGACCCAAGGTC
Source organism: Nerophis ophidion (assembly GCF_033978795.1). Taxonomy (NCBI): domain Eukaryota; kingdom Metazoa; phylum Chordata; class Actinopteri; order Syngnathiformes; family Syngnathidae; genus Nerophis; species Nerophis ophidion. The sequence goes on from NC_084615.1 coordinate 9,532,959, forward strand.
ACCTCCATATTTATACTGTTGACTGTCAATCAGAATGTGCAATAATGTTATGTTACTTACTGTGCTTTGTATATACATTTTTATTTTTAGCTAAGTACCGTGTGACTTGTTGAAGGGTGGACTAGCAAAGTAAGATTTTCATTGTACGGCAAACTGTCTGTTTAACTGTGCATATGACAATAAACAATCTTGAATCAGTGGTGGACAGTGTGAAGTTGGATCAAAGGATCCCTTAGTTCGTATTTTGTTGCAGAAAACAAATGTCGTCACAGGTATACTCATTAATGTTCTTAAGCTGTAATATCGCTACATACCATACAAATTCAGTAAAAATTTAAATGCACAAACCACAAACTATGTCTTTGCTTATAATACATGGAACAGCAATTGTGTGACTATCAGTAACACGTCACCACGAAAAAGGATACACAAAAACGACAGGAATATGGAACATTAGATTATCTGTCTAAAAGGAAAAAAGGCACTTGCGCGTCCAAAGTTAGTCCAAAACTGGACCGCAATGACCTCCATTTTGAATAGGTCAGACCAATAGTTATTCAAGTTTTGGCTCTTCTTTGGGGTTTTTGGTTTTTTTTAGACTTACAGCGTCTTTCTTTCTCCGATTTAATCTTTTGGGGGTTTTTTTAGCATTATATGCTGCAACAGCATGTGCAGGTATTGCAATCTATCCAGGTGGGTGGTCAGCAGCCGTGCTTTACTGAAAACAAATTTGCACCATACACGCGCTTCACTATATATTACGTCAGCCAATCAGGAGGCTCGTTCGTGGGCTTTGTTCACCCCTCCTTCCTCTAAATCCTGTGACTGGATATGGAGGCTTTGACTGCCAAGAAGACAAATGAGTTTGTCTTCCAAGGTATTATTTACTAAAATACTTAATTATAAAAGGCACAGACAGCACAAAGACAGCACAAAGACCAACAATCTTTGCAGAAATGATTACTGTTAAAATATACTGTATGCTGCAAATATGATTTTTTTGTTTAAGAATATAACTCGGGTACCCCAGCTTTAACTCTAATAAAGCCAACAATTAAAACATGATCAAAGTTATGAGAGGTCCAACAAATAGTCAAAAGATTGATGAACACCCACCTGATTGGCTACCACAGCGTCTTGTGGATCATCTGGTTCTGCAGCTGCCAATAAAGCTTGTAGTGACAAGAGGACTGTCCTCAGCGTCATAGCCGCCGCCCTGACGGAAACAGTCATACATAGTTTTGTTGTATTTATCGTGTAGTTCTTAAACACACACATGATTCTCACATTTACGTATTGTCACGAGAAAAGCAGGTCTGGATGAATGTTTTTGGATCTAGAAATTATAATAAATCTGTGTGGTTAGGGTTTTTCAGCCTTAAAACATACAAACTTTTGAGAATTTCAATGCGTTTTTTTTATTTTCATGACTATTTACATTGTAGATTGTCACTGAAGGCAACAAAACTATGAATGAACACACGTGGAGTTATGTGCAAAAAAAGGTGAAATAAATGAAAACATTCTAGTTTCTTCAAAACATCCACTCTTTACTCTTTGATTGATAGATTGACTGAGACTTTTATTAGTAGATCGCACAGTACAGTACACATTCCGTACAATTGACCACTAAATGGTAAAACCTGAATAAGTTTTCAATGTTAATCAATTCATGGTAGATGAATTGATTACCGTTTTGCACACTCTTGGCATTCTCTTTATGAGCTTCAAGAGGTGAAGTGAAAGGGTTTTCACTTCACAGGTGTCATAGTTTTGATGCCTTCAGTGACAATCTACAACGTAAATAGTCATGAAAATAAAGAAAACGCAATGAAATGACAAAGCGTGCCTAAACCTTTGGCCTGTAATACATAAGAAACTAAAAAACATACTGTACAGTACTGTAAACGAAGAAACATGCACAAAAAAATGAAATAAAATAAAAAATTATAAATGAAAAAACTGGGGAATCTAAAAAAAATACATAATGAACAAAAACTAAAAAAAAAGAAAAAAAAATCTGCATCTAGTACACGGATTTCACTTAAAGTAGTAGTTTTTTGAAACGTAACTCCAGCGTTAAACTCGTGAGCTTTTGACTGTTTTACTTCTTTCCACAAATTGAAACTAAAACAAACACTAATATAAGTTGAATCATAATGAAAGTAAATAAGCAACGTGCCAGCAAGTACAAAGTGATGTTCTATCACCTTCATGATCGTCTTGTGTGACAGCAGCTGTGAATACTTTTGCTTGGAAAAAACTGTGGTCGGTGGATGTTGGACTCCAATGAAGGAGGGAAGCATCAAGATCAGCTTGGAGTGCATGTGGAGCACTTGGTGTGTGGCTCCTGTCTTACCTCGCGCACAGACACCTACATGTTGCATGCTTTGTCAGTCACGGCGGCAATCCCGTGGTATGGTCTTAAGCTTTACTTCAGTAACAACTGCTTGTAAAAACCTCAGCTTTGTGTGTGTGAGACTCAAAAAGTGGGCGAGGCTTCTGCCCCGTGTGCCCGCCCCCACGTCGAGACAGCTTTTCCCTTAAAGAAATATTGTTGTTTAAATCTCGCAAGATCTCGTACCACACCCCTACTATTGAGAAAAGTGACTCACCATTGGTCTTTGAGAATGTCCAAACATATTGCACCAGTGACCGAACTTATGTTGGGATGCCAGATCTTTGTGATAAACCGCACCTAAGTGACAGAACAAAACAGTGTTACAACGCCAGCTTCTAGTGGGACAAGAATGACACCAATGGACATTTACCTTGGGTGGATTGAAAGGATATGTCTCTGGAATTTTTATTTCTAGTTGATATCTACCGCCTGCAAGAAACAAACATTAACAAATTATCTTTTAATTACGTAAATGATAAAAATTAAAGATAAAATTAAAGGTAAAGGGTATAAGAGCTTGTTACTACTGCTAAGCAGTAGGGATGCACCGAAATGTAAATTTGTGGCCGAAGCCGAATAAAATTTAAACGCTTGGCCGAAGGCCGAATACCGGATAATGAATGCAGTTTTTCACAATTTTTTAAATATTGCATAAATAGCCTAGAATAAATATTTAGACATGTTTTTCAAATAAAGTAATTTTTTTATTGAATATTGAAATTTTTTTAATATTCCAGTAGTCTTTGCTTTTCATAAAAAGCACAGTTTTTCATTTATATTAGGCCTTCAAACAAAACATGCATTCCAAAAAAAAAAAAAGTGCATTAAAGTGGATAAACCCACAACAAATGAATTATTGTCCTTTTGGCAAAAGTCTGCTTAGCCCCAGTAGATATGCTAATAATGTAAACAGAGGCCCCACTAAATCTCAATAAGTGTGTGCTTGTAACCTCATACACTTATACAGGTACACAACATATCCCAACGTCACCGCGTCACTGCACGTTGGTTGATTGCGTCACCGCGTCAAAAAATTGCGTCACACGCCACTATTCGGCCTTGTTTTTAACTCATTCCACCGAAGGCCGAATGTGGCTTTTTTTGCCATATTCGGCCGAATATATTCGGTTACCGATTAATCGGTGCATCCCTACTAAGCAGTAAATATGTCTTATCTCTTTCACACATTTCATTGTTTCAAATACAGGAATTTTTGCATAATCATCGATTTGCATAACAATGTTGGGTCTTGAAAAAATGGAACGTGTGTGTGTATGCAATGCCAGTCAATAGGGATGCTCCTATCAGGGTTTTATGCTGTTGATTCCAATCTTCCATGAGTGAGATCATCATATTACTGTTGTATTGAATATATACTGATACTACCGCTGGTATTGACACCACCAAAAAAATTCATCCTCTGTCCTTTTACATGTCTGGATGATTCTGCTCGCCCCACTATGGACTGGACTCTCACTATTATGTTAAATCCACTACGGACTGGACTCTCACAATATTATGTTAGATGCACTAAGGACTGGACTCTCACAATAGTATGCTAGATCCACCATGGACTGGACTCTCACAACATTATGCTAGATCCACTCGACGTCCACTGCACAGGTCGCCCCACATCTGCGGCCCCCTCCAAGGTTTCTCATTGTCATCCCATTGGGTTGAGTTCTTTCTTGCCCTGATGTGGAATCTGAGCAGAGGATGTCGTTGTGGCTTGCGCAGCCCTTTGAGACACTTGTGATTTAGGGCTATATAAGTAAAAAATTGATTGATTGACATGTCGTGTATAAGTCAGTTAACAGAAGATAAATTAAAATGTACTTCTATAAATTTCCAGCGTTGATAAATCGCTATGCGCATGCTTCAAGAGCATTCACGCTTTTGGTCGCTTTTAGCAGCTACGTTAGTGAAATGAAAAGGGGGTGAATTATCTTAGCTTCATTGAGTGTCTTGAACTCTTTGTGCAGCGATGCTGCATCACACAGTGCAACTGGTTAGCATGTAGCACCTAACATGGACAGAATAATCACAAATCCAAACACCACCGCACCAATGTGGGAATATTTCAGTTTAAACCTTTGGAACAAGATGAGCCTATCTGGACCAAGAAGACAGTTTGCCGATTGTGCATGACTACAACAAACGCAACCACTCCACAGTCCACACTCATTTCGCGTTAGGTGGAGAAGCCAGGTGACAAGTCAGTGTAAACAAAACAGTACAAAATAGTATGCGTTCACAGAAAGTGCGGTTTGCGAGACATACATATACATATACATATACATATATATATATATATATATACATATATATATATATATATATATATATATATATATAATATATAAAATTGCATTACAAACACCACTGTTATCGGTCATATTTTTTTGTTTAAGAGCATGATGAAGTATGCAGACAAAAGCTGAGTCTGACTGAATGAAGCCAAATATTTAAAGTAAATAATTGCTTATTGTTCTAATGTCTTCTTTCACTCGTTATTTTTTAAGTTTAATGCATTCGTATGTAGAAAAAAAAAAAAAAAAAAAAAAAGAAATCGCAAATCCAATCCCAATCCCAATTTCGGACAGAGAAAAATCACAATTAGGTAAATTTTGTCAAAATCATGCAACTATGTGAAAGTGTGTAAAATGTTACTGAAGAGGAGCGATTGCATGAGAGACAGCTAAATTGCTTGTGATCATGTAACCTACATGTGATAACCTACTCAGTGGCCTAGTGATTAGAGTGTCCACCCTTAGAGCATTAGGTTGTGAGTTCAAACCCCGGCCAAGTCATACCAAAGACTAGAAAAATGGGACCCATTACCTCCCTGCTTGGCACTCAGCATTAAAGGTTGGAGTTGGGGGTAAAATCAAGAAAAATGATTCCCAGGCACGGCCACCGCTGCTGCCAACTGCTCCCCTCACCTCGAACAGGGATACTTCTTTTTTTTTTTTCATGAAAAAGGGAGGTTTTTGTCATGAAAAAGGGAGGGTTTTTTTTGGTTGGTGCACTAATTGTAAGTGTATCTTGTGTTTTTTATGTTGATTTAATTAAAAAAAAAAAATTTTAAATTAAAAAAAATTAATAAAAAATTATTCTGCGGCCCGTTACCAATCGAGCTCGGTGGTTGGGGACCACTGCACTAGAGGAAAGACATTCAGCATCCAACATTGCAGAATGGCTGGAATAGGTAGTAGCCAGGTTTGAAATTCCCCTAAGCCCAATATTGCTATTGTGCAGGACAATGGTGCACTTTATAAAAAAAAAAAACATTTTTGTAACACTTGCCTTGTTTTATTTGGCAAGTCGAAAGGACATGGTGCCAGTATGCGTTTTTTTTTTTTAAATAAAGTATTGGAAAGGATAGAAATGTAGTTTGTCTCTTTTATCCGATTATTAATCGAAGTAATAATGAACGGATAAATCGATTATCAAATTAAACGTTAGTTGCAGCCCTAATTGTGTCCCAACATTATTAACACACACCGATCCTTCCGCCATATACAGTAAGCAATTAAAAAGTTACATATTATTCATTGTATTAAAGCATTCTAAAATAATACGTCACCAAATTATTTAGACAAATGTAATAATTACAAATAGTAAACCTCATAAATATTCTAAGCATGCAATATATACATTTTCGTATTATTTAAATAAAGTAAGTAGTCCCTTTTTGGCTGAATAAACATAAAGCACCTTTCATAAAATGTCAATTAACTTATATATAATAAATAAATAGCATTTAGGCTCCTACAACTTGAGAAGGCTGACGGCATTTAACACAAATATTTTAAGTATTGCTAGAGCAGTGTTTTTCAACCACTGTGCCGCGGCACACTAGTGTGCAGTGAGATACAGTCTGGTGTGCCGTGGGAGATTATGTAATTTCACCTATTTGGGTTGAAAATATTTTTTGCAAACCAGTAATTATAATCCGCAAATAATGTGCCATTGTTGACTGTCTGCACTGTCTGGAGATCGGCAGAGTAACCGTGTAATACTATTCCATATCAGTAGGTGGCAGCAGGTAGATAATTGCTTTGTAGACGTCGGAAACAGCGGGAGACAGGGTGAAGGTAAAAAGGTATTTATTAGAGATGCGCGGATAGGCAATTATACCGCAACCGCATCACAAAAGTCGTCATCCACCCGCCGTCCACCCGAACCAACATTTTTTCAGAAACGCATCCGCCTGCCAACCGCCCGCTGAAATACATCAGAGGTTGGCCACCTTTACCACTCAAAGAGCTATTTAAACCCGCTTCGCAGAGTAAAGAAGACAATGGGAGCCGCTAACGTTCTCGCGAACATCCAATGTTGTTCATCCTAATGACAAGAATAAGGGCGTGCTGTGAAGCCATTGCCTTTGACAAATTCAACAACATGTACAAACCGATTGTTAGTCCGGCAACATGTAGTAGGGTGTATAAAATAGTCAGGAAGTGTCATGGATACAAAGGATTTTTGGTATTAGTTGTGTTGCGTTTACGTTGTGTTACTGGGAGGATTTCCTCCCGAAATGTGTTTGTCAATCTTGTTTGGTGTGGCTTCAGAGCGTGGCGCATATTACTAAGAGTGTTAAAATTGTTTATATCACAACCATTAGTGTACTCTGTGTCACCAGTATGCCTTGCAGTCGTGTGCGTGTTGCTGCATGATGCTGGACTAACAAGCAGATCGTACATGCTGTAGAGGGCGACAAAGTCAATGACTTCATAGCACACCCTAATACTTATTATCTGGGTGACTGCCGGTAGTCATTCAAGAGAATATTAGCGTCTCCAATTGTCTTCTTCGCTTTGTGACACGGGTCTTAAATGGCTCTTTGAATGGTAATGGATTCCGATCCCAGAACCATGTGTATCAAATATTTCCGGATGGTTCAACCGCCACCCGGCCGAATCTAATTAAAATATATTTTTTTGTCATGTCACCCGCCCGACCCGCGGTTACTCCGCGGATGAGACCGCAAACCGCGCATCTCTAGTATCTATCGCTTAAACCAAAAATAAACAAAAGGTGAGTGCCCCTAAGAAAAGACATTGAATCTTAGGGAGGGCTAGGCAGAACGAAACTAAAACTGAACTGGCTACAGAGTAAACAAAAACAGGAATGCTCGATGAAAGCAAAGATTTACTGTGGAACAAAGACAGCGTCCACAGAGTGCATCCGAACATGACATGACATAATCAACAACGTCCCCACAAACGAGGATAAAATCAACTGAAATCTGCTTGATTGCTATAACAAAGCAGGTGTGGGGAATAGCGGTCAAGGAAGACACGAAACCACTACAGGAAAATACCAAATAAAGAGAAAAAGCCACCAAAATAGGAGCGCAAGACAAGAACTAAAACACTACACAAAAGGAAAACAGCAGCAAACTTAAAATAAGTCACGGCGTGATTTGACATGTGGTGACAGTACACCTACTTTGAGACAAAAGCTATAGTGATGCATGCTTGGTTATGGTTTAAAATAGGGCTGAGCGATATATCGATACACTCGATATGTCGCGGGTTTGTCTCATGCGATATAGAAAATGACTATCGTGATATTCGAGTATACGTTTTCACACAGTTGCTTTTAGCTGCTGGCATTACACTACAGGTTCTTCCCACTCTGTTATCTCTCCTCACAGACAGCAAGCTCACCTTCTTACATACGTCACATACGTATACGCCCTCGCAAAGCAGAGAGGTAGCGGCAAGAGTAACATTAGCTATGTTGCGAGTGGTAATACGAGAGAAAGAAGGTGCAAATCTGGTAACAAATGAAGAATAATTAATTCCCAAGAAAAACAGCACAGGGTCCATCGTCTGGCGGTGGTTTGGCTTCAAGTGGGAATATGTCAGACAGACAACCATAATTTGTCAAGTATGGAGCAAAAGTGTTGCAACAAAATGTAGCACCTACTGCTAATTTGTTGCATCATTTAAAAAGTCACCTGCTAGATAATGAAGAGTGCATACTCCGCATGTCAACATCGTCATTCGGTGCCACACCAACAAAATGCCCAAAAAAACGTTTCCACATAAACACCGTATGAAAAAAATATTCAACAACATAAGGAGATAACGTTTGCCGTAACCTATCACATTGCGATTTGATTTCCTATTATGCAGCTTATTTTTATTTGACAGTTATTGAAATATCTTGTGTGACATCATGCACAAAAATGCACTTTATTTGTTTTTAACTATTGTAGTGGCGTTCTGTACAAAAAAGTGCACTTTATTTTATCAATCAATCAATGTTTATTTATATAGCCCCAAATCACAAATGTCTCAAAGGACTGCACAAATCATTACGACTACAACATCCTCGGAAGAACCCACAAAAGGGCAAGGAAAACTCACACCCAGTGGGCAGGGAGAATTCACATTCAGTGGGATTTTAGTGTTGTTTTGATAGGTCACCTTAGTGACATCATGCACAAAAGTGCACAAATAGCTTGTTTTAAAATGTGTCTGACAATCTTGCCCTTTCTGTTTTGAAATGACATGAATGTTTGCGGCACTGCTTAATAACTTGCATAAATACAGTTTTGGTCAATTGATTTGTTATTTCCCTCTCTGCATGAAAGTTTAAAATGAGCATGTATTAATGCAGTATGAAGAAGAATGTTTTAATGTATACACAGAATCATCCACATGCTTTGATTATATTCCTCAAGTGTTCATTTAAGGCTAAGGCAAAATATAGATATATATCATGTATCGTGACATGGCTTAAAAACATTGAGATAATAAAAAGGCCATATCGCCCAGCCCTATGTAATACTATTCCATATCAGCAGGTAGCTAATTGCTTTGTAGATGTCGGAAACAGCGAGAGGCAGTGTGCAGGTAAAAAGGAATACAATGCTCAAACCAAAAATAAACAAAAGATAAGTGCCCCAAAGAAAAGGCGTTGAAGCTTGGAGAAGGCTATACAGAACAAAACTAAAACTGAACTGACTACAAAGTAAACAAAAACAGAATGCTGGATGACAGCAAAGACTTACCGTGGAGCAGAAACGGCGTCCACAATGTACATCCGAACATGACATGACAATCAACAATGTCCCAGCAAAACAAGGATAAAAACAACTGAAATGTTCTTGATTGGTTAAACAAAGCAGGTGTGGGGAATAGCGCTCAAAGGAAGACATGAAACTGCTACAGGAAAATACCAAAATAGGAGCGCAAGACAAGAACTAAAACACTACACACAGGAAAACAGCAAAAAGCTCAAAATAAGTCACAGCGTAATGTGACAGGTGGTGACAGTACACCTACTTTGAGACAAGAGCTATAGTGATGCATGCTTGGTTATGCTTTAAAGTAGGGCTGGGCGATATGGCCTTTTTTTAATATCTCGATATTTTTAGGCCATATCGCGATACACGATATATATCTCGATATTTTGCCTTAGCCTTGAATGAACACTTGATGCATATAATCACAGCAGTATGATGATTCTATGTGTCTACATTAAAACATTCTTCTTCATACTGCATTAATATATGCTACTTTTAAACTTTCATGCAGAGAGGGAAATCACAACTAAGTCAATTGACCAAAATTATATTTATTAAACAGTTAATAGAGGGTGACTTCTCAAATGATGCTACACTTTAGCAGTAATGCTACTTCTGGTAGCAACACTTGTGCCCCACACTTGACAAATTAAAGTTGTCGATTCGACATCTTCCCGTTTGAAGCCGAACCACCGACAGACGATGGACCCCCTGCTGTTTTTCTTGGGAATCAATTATTCCTTCATTTGTTACCAGATGCGTACCTTCTTTCTCTCGCATTACCACTCGCAAGGCTTCGCTAGCATCACAGCTAACCTTACCCATGCTGCTACCTCTCTGCTCGGGGAGGGCGTGTGACGTTGCACGCATGACGTATGTAAGAAGGTACGCTTGTTTTAAGTCTCTGTGAGAAGGAGAGACAAGAAAGAGGGAGAGACGCATGCAGTTTGATACCCGCAGCTTAAAACAACTGTGTGAGAATGTATACTCGAATATCACAATATAGTCATTTTCTATATTGCACAGAGATAAACCTGCGATATATCGCGTATATCGATATATCGCGCAGCCCTAGTTTAAAGTAGGGCTGGGCGATAAAACGATAACGATATATATCGCGATAGACATGTGATCAATATCAATAGAAAATGGGGTCGATAGAACGTTCGATAATTTCACTGAGTTCTGTTAGAAAAAAATAGTAAGAAACGCAGAGCCGGAACCGCACGGCATTCTGGGGGGTGTAGGCAAAGAAGGGGCTTTAGCCTCGCGATTTATCACGGCCGAGCCTGAACCGCAAGGCATTCTGGGAAATGCTAACATGGAGAAGAAAAAAAGGCAACGATTGATTGATACTTTTATTAGTAGATTGCACAGTTCAGTACATATTCCATACAATTGACCACTAAATGGTAACACTTGAATAAGTTTTTCAACTTGTTTAAGTCGGGGTCCACGTAAATCCACGAAACGGGAATATAAGTGCGGCAGCACGAGAGGAAATTGTAAATAAAAAAGAAAACGTCACGTCACCAGTTTGGCAGTATTTTGGATTGTTTAAGTCCGATACGAATCACAGTAATACTGTCTGCAAACTTTGCAAGGTTGTAGTCCCGACCAAGTCTTGGAACATGACAAACTTATTTTACCACCTGAGCCGCTCACACCCGCTGGAGTACAGCAGCAAACAGCCACAACATCAGCCAGTGCAAGTGGAACAGCACCGAAGCGGCAACAACAGACCACCATCGAGAGCTACTCGGCAGCACTGCCATACGACAAAAATTCAAAACATTATAAAGAAATAAGGGATGCAGTGGTGTATCAATTAGCGAAGGACATGCTACCGCTCAGCATAGTTGAGAAGTCTGGGTAAGCATTTATTTAATGTCAATATTTGCACATCGACCAGTATTTTCATTTATTTGACTGTTTTTCTTAATACTGACCTCGTTCTAAAGGTTAAAGGTTATATTTAAAATAAAAATATTTAAATTCAGCCTTTTTTCTCCTGGTCTTTATTTAGAATAGTTTTTTGTTGTTTTTTTTAATCGATAATTATCGATATCGACTGATATGAAACACTTATATCGTGATACATTTTTTTGTCATATCGCCCAGCCCTAGTTTAAAGGCATATATTCTGTCTCCCTATAATGTTTGTCTGATCTTGAGTGGGATTGTGCTGAAAATTGTAATTTTCCTGACGGAATAAATAAAGTACTATCTAATCTAATCTAATATCCAACAATTGCGACAACGACTTTTTATTGTCAATATTGGCTGATGAGTTTCATTTTTTAATGATTTCTGCCGGTGGTGTGCCTCTGCATTTTTTCAATGAAAAAAATGTGCCTTGACTCAAAAAGGTTGAAAAACACCGTGCTAGAGGCATTCTGGATTCCCAACATAAAAGAGATTAGGTTAATAAACACTTTGAGGTCGTTATTTTGTGAGGCCCCTGGAAAAAAATGAAGTTAATAGTGGTGAAGAATGCTGCAGGATATTAGGCAGTGGTGTTAGCGGGGAGTCTCACCTTCATATGGTGTATCAGGTGGCCCTGCTATCTCCCCTTTAAGTTCTGTGAAGTTCTCGTCTACCAGATCCACCTTAATCTGGTTTTTGCTCGTCTGGAATGATGGGGGGAAAAAAGCAAAAAAAAGCAAAAGAAGCGTGTTAACTTGGGCAGGTGGACAGACTGCAGAAGTGTTAATTAGGCTTGCTGTCAACAAACCTGCCTATGCAGCATTCACTGACACCATACTTTATGTCCCGGCAAGAAATCTGCGCTCAAAGGAATCCGGCTTATTAGTGATTCCCAGAGCCCAAAAAAGGTCTGCGGACTATAGACCGTTTTCCATTCAGGCTCCTGTACTCTGGAATGCCCTCCCGGTAACAGTTCGAAATGCTACTTCAGTAGAAGCATTTAAAGGCTTACTGAAAGCCACTACTACCCACCACGCAGTTTAATAGTTTATACATCAATGATGAAATATTAACATTGCAACACATGCCAATACAGCCTTTTTTGTTTATTAAATTGCAATTTTAAATTTCCCGTGAGTTTTTTCTTGAAAACGTCGCGTAATGATGACGTGTACGCTTGACTTCACGGGCTGTTAGGAATATGAGCGCTGCACACACACACAGCTAAAAGTCGTCTACTTTAACCGCATAATTACACAGTATTTTGGAGATCTGTGTTGCTGAATCCTTTGCAATTTATTCAATTAATATTGGAGAAGTCAAATTAGAAAGATGGAGTTGGGAAGCTTTAGCCTTTAGCCACACAAACACACGGTGATTCCTTGTTTAAAATTCACGGAGGTGAAACTTTACTATGGATCACAGCGAACATGGATCCCAACCGAATGTCAACCAGCAGGTTTCGGTGAGAAAATTGAGGTTAAAAAGTCGCATCTTACCGGATATCAGCTGAGCTTGTGCTGTCCATACAGCTGCCGTCGACTTCCCTGAGACACTGCGCGTCAACACACCCCTCCGACTATCAGGTACTGTTAAACTCACTAAAACACTAGCAACACAATAGAAAGATAAGGGATTTCCCAGTATTATCCTAGTAAATGTGTCTAAAAACATCAGGATCCGTCCCAATGCAATCGCGTTTTTTTTTAACTTTTTTTTCTTCTTCTCTAGTCCATCACTATCAATATCCTCAAACACAAATCTTTCATTCTCACTCAAATTAATGGGGAAATTGTCGTGTTCTCGCTCCAAATAGCAGTTTTTGTTGGAGGCTCCCATTAAAAACAATGTGAATATGTGAGGAGCCATCAACATGTGACGTCATCGTCTGCGACTTCCGGTAGAGGCAGGGCTTTTCTGATAGCACCGAAAGTTGTGAACTTTATCGTGGATGTTCTCTACTAGATCCTTTCAGCTAAAATATGGCAATATTGTGAAATGATCAAGTATGACACATAGAATGGACCTGCAATCCCCGTTTAAATAAGAAAATCTCATTTCAGTAGACCTTTAAGTCTCATCTTAAAACTCTAGTCTTTAAATAGACCCCCTTTTTAGACCAGTTGATTTGCTGTTTCTTTTTCTCCTCTGTCCCCCTGTCCCTTGTGGAGGGGATCAGGTCCGGTGGCCATGGATGAAGTACTGGCTGTCCAGAGTCGGGACCCAGGATGGACCGCTCGCCTGTGTATCGGTTGGGGACATCTCTGCGCTGCCAATCGGCCTCCGCTTGGGATAAATGATAAATAATAAATGGGTTGTACTTGTTTAGCGCTTTTCTACCTTCAAGGTATTCAAAGCGCTTTGACACTACTTCCACATTGGGATGGTTTCCTGCTGCCTCCACTTTGGACGGGACTCTCGCTACTATATTAGATCCGCTTTGGACTGGACTCTCACGGTTATGTTAGATCCACTATGGATTGGACTTTCACAATAACATGTTAGATCGGCTCGACATCCATTGCTTTCGGTCCCCTGGGGAGGGGGGTGCCCACATATGCAGTCCTGTCCAAGGTTTCTCAAAGTCATGATTGTCACTGTCACCGACATCCCCTTATGTGGGCTCTACCGAGGATGTCGTTGTGGTTTGTGCAGCCCTTTGAGACACTGGTGATTTAGGGCTATATAAATAAACAATTGATTGATTGATTGACACCCCCCACAGCTACACCTTTACACCAAGTTATACCCCCAACTTGTCGCAAGACATGAAGGTGGGATGAATTATTGCCCGGTTGAAAGAAAAACAATAATAAAGTGCGAGTGAATCACCTGAATAAACCGCGATGTTCGCCATGATGTTTTTGTATCCCCCCCCACTCTCTCTCACTATTATGTTAGATCCACTATGGACTGGACTCTCACTATCATGTTATATGCACTGTGGACTGGACTCTCACTATTATGTTAGATCCACTGTGGACTGGACTCTCACTATCATGTTAGATCCACTGTGGACTGGACTCTCACTATTATGTTAGATCCACTGTGGACTGGACTCTCACTATTATGTTAGACCCACTATGGAATGGACTCTCTCTATTATGTTAGATCCACTATGGACCGGACTCTCACTATTATGTTAGATCCACTATGGACCGGACTCTCACTATTATGTTAGATCCACTATGGACTGGACTCTCACTATTATGTTAAATCCACTATGGACTGGACTCTCACTATTATGTTAGATCCACTATGGACCGGACTCTCACTATTATGTTAGATCCACTATGGACCGGACTCTCACTATTATGTTAGATCCACTATGGACTGGACTCTCACTATTATGTTAGATCCACTATGGACTGGACTCTCACTATTATGTTAGATCCACTATGGACTGGACTCTCACTATTATGGTAGATCCACTATGGACTGGACTCTCACTATAATGTTAGATCCACTATGGACTGGACTCTCACTTTTATGTTGGATCCACTATGGACTGGACTCTCACTATTATGGTAGATCCACTATGGACTGAACTCTCACTATTATGTTAAATCCACTATGGACTGGGCTTTCACAATATTATAGAGTGGGGGGGAATGCCCACATATGCGGTCCTCTCCAAGGTTTCTCATAATCATCATTGTCACTGTCACCGATGTCCCACTGGGGTGAGTTTTTCCTTGCCCTTATGTGGGCTCTCCCGAGACTGTCGTTGTGGTTTGTGCAGCCCTTTGAGACACTGGTGATTTAGGGCTATATAAATAAACATTGATTGATTGATTTGTCTATCTGTGTTGGCCCTGCGATGAGATGGCGACTTGTCCAGAGTGTACACCTCCTTCCACCTGATTGTAGCTGAGATAGGCAACAGCGCCCCCCGTGACCCCAAAGGGAATAAGCGGTAGTAAATGGATGGATGATTGATTGATTAACTGACAACCCCTAACTACAGCTTTACACCAAGTTATACCCCCAACTTGTCGCAAGACATGAAGGTGGGATGAATTATTGCCCGGTTGAAAGAAAAACAATAATAAGGTGCGAGTGAATCACCTCCACTGGACGTTGTTTCCCTGGCTAACTCGGCTAGCATCGTCACCGTGCGCAAACACGCAGAACGCAGTGTGAAACACTTTTACATGTAAAATGTGCTTATCTGGGAGATTAGACGTCTGATTAATGATGATTAACAGTATACAAGTGACGCTATGTGGGAGAATTAGTGAAGCTGGACTCGGCTAAAGCTAATGCTAATGCTAGCTATTTAGGTTAGCAAGCTGACAGCTGTGACGTCACCGGCCTTGTAGCCACGGAGGACAAAGAAAAAGCATAAAAAGCACAAAAAGCACAAAAAACACATCATCCACCAGCAAATATGCACACTAACCTCTTCGCTTTTGAGCACCTCCTTGAATTCCCGTTTTATCCTCTGAACCGCGATGTTCGCCATGATGTTTTTGTGTTTCTCCCCCCCGCCCCGTGTTGCTGTGCGGTTCGGGGCCTCCTCTCTCCCGGCCTGGCGGGCGTTAGCTGGCTCAAAGTGCTGGTTCGGGGCCTCCTCTGTCCCGGCCTGGCGGGCGTTAGCTGGGTCAAAGTGCTGGTTCGGGGCCTCCTCTGTCCCGGCCTGGCGGGCGTTAGCTGGCTCAAAGTGTTCGTCGTGCTCGTCGTGGCCACACAAGGAACTCAACTCAAGTCAAGCAAACTAAACAAAAAGGCGCCGCTTCGTTGTTTCCAGTTGGAGAGCGCCGGTGGTTCCGCGTGTCCGTGTGGCCCTAAAAGGCGTCTACACGCGTGCTCTCATCGGACGTGGGAGAGTAAGAAAGGTTGGAGGCAACGAAAACATTTTTTTTTAAATGGCAAACAGCATGAAGTGTGGCTGAGAAGGAGCCATGTGACCTGCACTGGCATCCTCCACGTCTCCGGCTATTGGTTCAATACTGCATGACGTCTTATTATTATTATTATTGTTATTATTGTTGTTATTATTATTACAGACCCGAACACCACTATGGTGGTGTTAAGGTCTGTGGGACACGTTTTTATTTTTTATTAAAAGAAAAATTATAAAATAAATTATTTTTTCAAACTAATATATATATATATATATATATATATATATATATATATATATATATATATATATATATATATATATATATATATATATATATATATATATGTATTTAGATATACATATATATATATTTATCTGTATATATTTATATATATAATATATATATGTATGTACAGTATATATACATACATATACACATATATAATTGTATGTATATATATACATATTTATATGTATATGTATATGTATTTAGATGTATAATATATTTATATGCGTATATATATATTTATATATATACATAATATACATATATTTATACGTATGTATATATACTGTATATACATACATATAAATGGTTGTACTTGTATGTATATATATATATATATTTGTATGTATGTATAATTGTATGTATATACATATATATTTATATATATATACACACATTTATATATATACATTATATATATATATATATATATATTTATATGTATGTATATATATACTATATATACATACATACATACATATATTTAAATATATATTTATATGTATGTATATATACATATATATATACTGTATATATATACATATATATATAATATATACATACATACATATGTATATAAATATATATATTTACAAACCTGGTTTCCATATGAGTTGGGAAATTGTGTTAGATGTAAATATAAACGGAATACAGTGATTTGCAAATCCTTTTCAACCCATTTTCAATTGAATGCACTACAAAGACAACATATTTGATGTTCAAACTCAAACTTTATTTATTTTTTGGCAAATAATAATTAACTTAGAATTTCATGGCTGCAACAAGTGCCGAAGTAGTTGGGAAAGGGCATGTTCACCACTGTGTTACATCACCTTTTCTTTTTTCTTTTAACAACACTTAATAAACGTTTGGGAACTGAGGAAAGTAATTGTTGAAGCTTTGAAAGTGGAATTCTTTCCCATTCTTGTTTTATGTAGAGCTTTAGTCGTTCAACAGTCCAGGGTCTCCGCTGTCGTATTTTACGCTTCATAATGCGCCACACATTTTCGATGGGAGATATGTCTGGACTGCAGGCGAGCCGGGAAACTACCCGCACTCTTTTACTACGAAGCTACGCCGTTGTACCATGTGGCATTGTCTTGCTGAAATAAGCAGGGGCGTCTATGATAACGTTGCTTGGATGACAACATATGTTGCTCCAAAACCTGTATGTACCTTTCAGCATTAATGGTGCCTTCACAGATGTGTAAGTTACCCATGCCTTGGGCACTAATACACCCCCATACCATCACAGATGCTGGCTTTTGAACTTTGCGCCTATAACAATCCGGATGGTTATTTTCCTCTTTGTTCCGGAGGACACCACATCCACAGTTTCCAAATATAATTTGAAATGTGGACTCGTCAGACCACAGAACACTTTTCCACTTTGCATCAGTCCATCTTAGATGATTTTGGGCCCAGCCAAGCTGGAGGCGTTCCTTGGTGTTGTTGATAAATGGCTTTCGCTTTGCATAGTAGAGTTTTAACTTGCACTTACAGATGTAGCGACCAACTGTATTTACTGACAGTGGTTTTATGAAGTGTTCCTGAGCCGATGTGGTGATATCCTTCACACACTGATGTCAGGTTTTTGATGTAGTACCGCCTGAGGGATCAAAGGTCTGTAATATCATCGCTTACGTGCAGGGATTTCTCCAGATTCTCTGAACCTTTTGATGATTTTACAGACCGTAGATGGTAAAATACCTAAATTCCTTGCAATAGCTCGTTGAGAAATGTTGTTCTTTAACTGTTTGACAATTTACTTTCAAATTGGTGACCCTCGCCCCATCCTTGTTTTTGAATTACCTAGCATTTCATGGAAGCTGCTTTTATACCCAATCATGGCACCCACCTGTTCCCAATTAGCCTGCACACCTGTGGGATGTTACAAATAAGTGTTTGATGAGCGTTCCTCAACTTTATCAGAATTTATTGCCACCTTTCCCAACTTCTTTGTCACGTGTTGCTGGCATCAAATTCTAAAGTTAATGATTATTTGGGGGGAAAACATTTTTTTACACATGTACACACACATAACGCTACTCTCTACTCATTGGTGTATTTGAAAGTGTAATGCTTTGCAGCCAGTAGCACAGCCTTTGAAGGAGCATAGGTATGGGCAGCATCTGTGACATTTAATTTGCGGGAAAGGAGTGAGTTGAGGGTTGAATTGTCCGTCCTCGTTCTATTCTCTGTCACTATCTTTTTTTGGACGATACTACTTACCGTAGTTTTGAAGCAACGCATGATAGGATTCCGGATGTTGTGTGTCAGTGTATTGACGTTTTTGATTGATTGAAACTTTTATTAGTAGATTGCACAGTTCAGTACATATTCCGTACAATTGACCTCTAAATGGTAACACCCCAATAAGTTTTTCAACTTGTTTTAAGTCGGGGTCCACGTAAATCAATTCATGGTAACATGGTACATGCCAGCTGGAATAAACACACGCTGAGAAATAGCTCCGTGCCTGCCTACTTTATGGGTTATAGATAAACCTATGGATAACGGAGACATATATAATAGTCTCCTTCTTGTTGTGTGTGCAGTTGTGCACTGAGCTCCAAAAGCCGTGGATGTTATAACATGACTGGGCCAGCACGCTGTTTATATGGAGGGAAAGTGGACGTGACGACAGGCTGTCCTCACTCAGGTCCGGTTGGAAAACGTGAGAAATTCGGGAGAATGGTTGTCCCAGAAGATTTTCGGGAGAGGCGCTGAAATTCGAGAGTCTCCCGGAAATTCAGGAGTCTCCCGGAAAATTCGGGAGGGTTGGCAAGTATGTAATGGAAGTGTGGAAATTGATGTTCTGTGTAGCACACACACACACACACACACACACACACTCACACACACACACACACACACACACACACACACACACACACACACACACACACACACACACACACACACACACACACACACAGCAGGCCTAGACGGGAGACACAGAACATCAGAGGGTCAAATGTGCGAGAAAATGAGAGCAGACAGTATTAACAAACAATACATCACAATTTCGGGAGGTTAGCAAGTATGTAATAGAAATGTGGAAATTGATGTTCTGTGTACTACACACACACACACACACACACACACACACACACAGCAGGCCTAGACGGGAGACACAGAACATCAGAGGGTCAAATGTGCGAGAAAATGAGAGCAGACAGTATTAACAAACAATACATCACAATTTCGGGAGGTTAGCAAGTATGTAATAGAAATGTGGAAATTGATGTTCTGTGTACTACACACACACACACACACACACACACACACACACACACACACACAGCAGGCCCAGACAGGAGACACAGAACATCAGAGGGTCAAATGTGCGAGAAAATGAGAGCAGACAGTATTAACAAACAATACATCACAATTTCGGGAGGGTTGGCAAGTATGTAATAGAAGTGTGGAAATTGATGTTCTGTGTACCACACACACACACACACACACACACACACACACACACACACACACACACACACACACACAGCAGGCCTAGACGGGAGACACAGAACATCAGAGGGTCAAATGTGCAAGAAAATGAGAGCAGACAGTATTAACAAACAATACATCACAATTTCGGGAGTGTTAGCAAGTATATAATAGAAGTGTGGAAATTGATGTTCTGTGTACTACACACACACACACACACAGACACACAGACACACAGACACACACACACACACACACACACACACACACACACACACACACACAAACACACAAACACACACACACACACACACACAAACACACACAGCAGGCCCAGACAGGAGACACAGAACATCAGAGGGTCAAATGTGCGAGAAAATGAGAGCAGACAGTATTAACAAACAATCCATCACAATTTCGGCAGCGTTGGCAAGTATGTAATAGAAGTGTGGAAATTAATGTTCTGTGTACCACACACACACACACACACACACACACACACAGCAGGCCTAGACAGGAGACACAGAACATCAGAGGGTCAAATGTGCGAGAAAATGAGAGCAGACCGTATTAACAAACAATACATCACAATTTCGGGAGGTTAGCAAGTATGTAATAGAAATGTGGAAATTGATGTTCTGTGTACTACACACACACACACACACACACACACACACACACACACACACACACACACACACAGCAGACCTAGACAGGAGACACAGAACACCAGAGGGTCAAATGTGCGAGAAAATGAGAGCAGACCGTATTAACAAACATCCATCCATCCATTTTCTACTGCTTATTCCCTTTCGGGGTCCAGGGGCGCTGGCGCCTATCTCAGCTACAATCGGGCGGAAGGCGGGGGTACACCCTGGACAAGTCGCCAACTCATCGCAGGGCCAACACAGATAGACAGACAACATTCACACTCACATTCACACACTAGGGCCAATTTAGTGTTGCCAATCAACCTATCCCCAGGTGCATGTCTTTGGAAGTGGGAGGAAGCCGGAGTACCCGGAGGGAACCCACGCATTCACGGGGGAGGACATGCAAACTCCACACAGAAAGATCCCGAGCCTGGATTTGAACCCAGGACTGCAGGACCTTCGTATTGTGAGGCAGACGCACTAACCCCTCTTCCACCGTGAAGCCCTATTAACAAACAATACATCACAATTTCGGGAGGGTTAGCAAGTATGTAATAGAAGTGTGGAAATTGATGTTCTGTGTACCACACACACACACATACACACACACACACACACACACACACACACACACACACACACGCGCACACACAGCAGGCCCAGACGGGAGACACAGAACATCAGAGGGTCAAATGTGCGAGAAAATGAGAGCAGACCGTATTAACAAACAATACATCACAATTTTCATTTTCTCTTTTCAACATGATCAAAAAGGAGTAAGAAGAAGCAGAGCTTACCATATCCTACCCTTTCTGTTTTACATAACAGCTGCTAAAACTTTTGTTCACTTCCTGTTCTCAATTATTCACAATATACTCCATAAGTAATCACAATAAAAATAAAAAAATACTCAGTTAAGTATGTTACATTTCATATGGTGAGATGAGTGAGACTATTTTGAATATCAATGGTTGGATGAAATAGGAAGAAGATGAGCTTATTTAATCCTACAGCTTTTCATACCACAGCAATTGTATCCCATTTCTTTGTTCTCCGTAACAGAACAGTGAGTAAATAAATAATAAATGAATAATATACCAGAGTAAGCATACAAATATTAAATACATAAATAATCTCTGTCGCAATAAAAGGAAAACTGTCAGAGTTAGTTGGTGACGAACCCCAAGATGCAGAGAAGGAGGGAGGCATTTTGCAGGAACCCCCCCCCCCCTCCCTAGAGGGGGCGGGGTTGCCCACATCTGAGGTCCTCTCCAAGGTTTCTCATAGTCAGCATTGTCACTGGCGTCCCACTGGATGTGAATTCTCCCTGCCCACTGGATGTGAGTTTTCCTTGCCCTTTGTGGGTTCTTCCGAGCTTGTTGTAGTTGTAATGATTTGTGCAGTCCTTTGAGACATTTGTGATTTGGGGCTATATAAATAAACATTGATTGATTGTTTGAAAGGATACTAACAAAGAACACACACGAGGCGGATAACACACAAAAGGGTCTTTAGCATGGAAGCTAGCAAGAAACAATAGGGGCCTAGCGTGGAAGCTAGCGGGTAGCAAACAGGAAAACAGGAGTCGTTACTTGTAGAGTGAAAACAAAACGGAAGCAGGGAACAAAAAACAGTAAGCTACAAACAGATACCGAACGATAGCTTACCGCTACGCTGCAATGACTCGACATGAAACGACACGACAGGAGCGACAATACGGAGGTCATCGACAAGACAATAATCCAGCCCTGACTGGAAGACAAAGCAGCTACAAATAGGAGTGGGCTGATTGACACCAGGTGTGGCCAGGTGCCAATCAGCCGCAGCTGAGGGGAAACAAAGCACTCAGGGAGACAAACAGGAAGCTGAACCTAAGTAAGAGTGCTGACAGGAACTAAGGACAGGAAATACTAAACACACAGAAGAGGAACTAAAACACAAACAAACCGTCAGTGGCAAGCCTGACAAAAACAAGGGTTTCAAGATCCATCCATCCGTATTCTACCGCTTGTCCCTTTCGGGGTCCTTATATGTTCATCATAATTTTTGCTCTGTGTACTTTGTGAACACTTGTAGTCTTGAACGGTCTCTTAGATTGAATCACATTGCTGCTTTGTTGGATTTCTTTGCTTATTCCATTCCATCATTTAAGTCCACATACTGATTTACTAAAGGTTTTAAGTGTTGTACGTGCATACAAATGTTTTCAATTACATTTTTCTCTAAGGGTTATATTTCTCCTCTTTTGTTGAGAAGAATTGCTTTACATTCTTGGCTAGCAGGTTATAGTTTGCTTTGTGCAAATGCACCAAATTGTTGAATTTCAATCATTGTGATTCAATAAATAAAGGGTTGGTATGTTCTCTATATCCAACATTTTGTATTATTTTAACTCATCTTTTTTGTAACACCGTTAATGAATGAAGTGTTCTTTTGTAGTTATTTCCTATATTTCTACACGATAACTCAGATATGTAACACTAGCGAGTAGTAGAGAATATGAAGTGATTTTTGGTCTAGAGCAGTGGTTCTCAAAGGGGGGTAAGCATACCCCTGGGGCATACTTGCCAACCCTCCCGGATTTTCTGGGAGACTCCCGAAATTCAGCGCCTCTCCCGAAAACCTCCCAGGACAAAGTTTCTCCCGAAAATCTCCCGAAATTCAGACGGAGCTGGAGGCCACGCCCCCTCCAGCTGCATGCAGACCTGACTCAGCTTTGTTGACTTTCTTAAACAGGACAATACTGCCGTCTACTGTACATAGAATAGAATGTAAATATATTCTACATTTAAGTGCAGTCAAGGAACATGCATTCTGAAGCCCACAGTAAAGAGACATAACTTCATCACGTTGCCTGGTTATTGACTCCAACCCAATATATTACACCGTCGACGAGCTAAATGAAGAAATACGCTTGCAAGTTCCAGAACGATTGGAAACAAAAATTTCAGTTTATCCAGGAGAGTTCGAAGGGGAAGGGGTATGTTGCCTGTAAATTTTGTAGAACAGTCTTCTCCATTGAACACGGCGGCCAAACGGATATATTCAGTCATGAACGGTCAGCGAAGAGCAAAGCGTCCGCAGCGCAGCATCGTTCACAGCCCAGTATTATGGGCCACCTCGCAAAATGGAGACCCGATGGTGTAACTTATGCTGAGACAAAGATCAATCAATCAATCAATCAATGTTTATTTATATAGCCCAAAATCACAAATGTTTCAAAGGACTGTACAAACCACTACGACTACGACATCCTCTAAAGATGGCTATGCTGATAGCTGGAAGCAACATCCCGTTCTCATTTGTTGATGTCTACAACCAATCAATCAATCAATCAATGTTTATTTATATAGCCCCAAATCACAAATGTCTCAAAGGACTGCACAAATCATTACGACTACAACATCCTCGGAAGAACCCACAAAAGGGCAAGGAAAACTCACACCCAGTGGGCAGGGAGAATTCACATCCAGTGGGACGCCAGTGACAATGCTGACTATGAGAAACCTTGGAGAGGACCCCAGATGTGGGCAACCCCCCCCCCCCTCTAGGGGACCGAAAGCAATGGATGTCGAGCGGGTCTAACATGATGCTGTGAAAGTTCAATCCATAGTGGCTCCAACACAGCCGCGAGAGTTCAGTTCAAAGCGGATCCAAGACAGCAGCGAGAGTCCCGTCCACAGGAAACCATCCCAAGCGGAGGCGGATCAGCAGAGTAGAGATGTCCCCAACCGATACACAGGCGAGCGGTCCATCCTGGGTCCCGACGAGCGGTCCATCCTGGGTCTCGACTCTGGACAGCCAGTACTTCATCCATGGTCATCGGACCGGACCCCCTCCACAAGAGAGGGGGGTACATAGGAGAAAGAAAAGAAGCGGCAGATCAACTGGTCTAAAAAGGAGGTCTATTTAAAGGCTAGAGTATACAGATGAGTTTTAAGGTGAGACTTAAATGCTTCTACTGAGGTAGCATCTCGAACTGTTACCGGGAGGGCATTCCAGAGTACTGGAGCCCGAACGGAAAACGCTCTATAGGCCGCAGACTTTTTTACAACAAATCCTTGAAGGATATGTTCCCGGATTCGGAAATCGCTCGCCAATACGCAAATGGCAGAATAAAGGTTACTCAAATAGTGAAAGGTAAGTGTTGTTATTGTTGTTTTTTAGTAACCAGCAAGCACAGTACAGTTAGTAGAACAACTGTGTTTTTATTTCTGTGTATTTGATAGGTGCCGTCGGAAATTCAACTATTTATTTTATTTATATATATAATAAAATAGATACATATAGCTAGAATTCACTGAAAGTTAGGTATTTCATACATACTGTATATGTGTGTGTGTATATATATATATATATATATATATATATATATATATATGTATATTTATGAAATATATATGAAATACTCGAGTTGGTGAATTATACGCCACCCCACCCCCCGAAATCGGAGGTCTCAAGGTTGGCAAGTATGCCCTGGGGGTACTTGAAGGTATGCAAAGGGGTACGTGAGATTTTAAAATAAATATTCTAAAAATAGCAACAATTCAAAAATCCTTTATAAAAACATTAATAGAAGAATACTTCAACAAATTATGAATGTAAGTTCATAAACTGTGAAGAAAAATGCAACAATGCAATATTCAGTGTTGACAGCTAGATTTGTTGTGAACATGTTCCATAAATATTCTTCTTTTTTTGAAGAAATGTCTAGAATGAAGTTGATGAATCCAGATGGATCTCTATTACAATCCCCAAAGAGGGCACTTTAAGTTGATGATTACTTCTATGTGTAGAAATCTTCATTTATAATTGAATCACTTGTTTATTTTCCAACAAGTTTTTAGTTATTTTTATATCTTTTTTTCCAAATAGTTCAAGAAAGACCACTACAAATGAGCAATATTTTGCACTGTTATACAATGTAATAAATCAGAAACTGATGACATAGTGCTGTATTTTACTTCTTTATCTCTTTTTTTTTCAACCAAAAATGCTTTGCTCTGATTAGGGGGTACTTGAATTAAAAACATGTTCACAGGGGGTACACCACTGAAAAAAGGTTGCCGACCCCTGCTTTAGAACATGTTTTGCTTTATTCATTATTGACGTGTTTCTTGCTACTTTATGTTGAATATTTTTTACATGAGATGTCCAATTGTTTTTTTATTATCTAATATTACACCCTGCTGGCAGTAAGTCGAACACATTTCCAGTGAGGGTTGGACTCCGCCAAGGCTGTCCTTTGTCACCGATTCTGTTCATAACTTTTATGGACAGAATTTCTAGGCGCAGTCAAGGCGGTGAGGGGTTCCGGTTTGGTGACCGCAAGATTAGGTCTCTGCTTTTTGCAGATGATGTGGTCCTGATGGCTTCATCTGACCGGGATCTTCAGCTCTCGCTGGATCGGTTCGCAGCCGAGTGTGAAGCGACCGGAATGAGAATCAGCACCTCCAAGTCCGAGTCCATGGTTCTCGCCCGGAAAAGGGTTGAATGTCATCTCCGGGTTGGGGAGGAGACCCTGCCCCAAGTGGAGGAGTTCAAGTACCTAGGAGTCTTGTTCACGAGTGAGGGAAGAGTGGATCGTGAGATCGACAGGCGGATCGGTGCGGCGTCTTCAGTAATGCGGACGTTGTATCGATCCGTTGTGGTGAAGAAGGAGCTGAGCCGGAAGGCAAAGCTCTCAATTTACCGATCGATCTATGGTCATGAGCTTTGGGTCATGACCGAAAGGATAAGATCACGGGTACAAGCGGCCGAAATGAGTTTCCTCCGCTGGGTGGCGGGGCTCTCCCTTAGAGATAGGGTGAGAAGCTCTGCCATCCGGGAGGGACTCAAAGTAAAGCCGCTGCTCCTTCACATCGAGAGGAGCCAGATGAGGTGTTTCGGGCATCTGGTCAGGATGCCACCCGAACGCCTCCCTAGGGAGGTGTTTAGGGCACGTCTAACCGTTAGGAGGCCACAGGGAAGACCCAGGACACGTTGGGAAGACTATGTCTCCCGGCTGGCCTGGGAACGCCTCGGGATCCCCCGGGAAGAGCTAGACGAAGTGGCTGGGGAGAGGGAAGTCTGGGCTTCCCTGCTTAGGCTGTTGCCCCCGCGACCCGACCTCGGATAAGCGGAAGATGATGGATGGATGGATGGATATTACACCCAAAAATGTGTTTTCTTTTACACTTTCAAAATTAACTCCGTCCATCTGTATTTGTGTTTGACTTTTTCTTCTACTGTTACCAAATGGCATTATTTTAGTTTTACTGAGACTCAACGATAGTCTGTTTTTGTCAAACCATCTTTTCGATTTGTTCATTTCTTCTGTTATTATTTGTATTACGTTCTCTCCTGAACAAAATGCTGTTGTATTATGTGCAAATAATACGAACTATAAGTCCTTTGAAACTTTACAAATGTCATTTTTATAGAGATTGAACAATTTTGGTCCGAGTATTGATCCCTGAGGTACGCCGCAAGATATTTTTAGCTCTGTGGAAGTGTGTTCTCTTATCTTTACGTACTGCTTCCTGTTGTTAAGTAGCTTCTTACCCAGTTCATCACCAACCCTCTGATGCCATACCATTCAATTTGTTTACTCCTCGGAAATTCCCTTATCATGGTCATGTACGGAACCAATTAACGCGGAAAAACGAGCAATTCATGGGGAAGGCGTGGCGCTGTTGGGAAAGTAGCTGTGCCAGCAACCTGAGGGTTCGTGGTTTGATCCCCACCTTCTACCAACCTCGTCACGTCCGTTGTGTCCTTGAGCAAGACGCTTCACCCTTGCTCCTGATGGGTGGTTAGCGCCTTGCATGGCAGCTCCCGCCATCAGTGTGTGAATGGGTGAATGTGGAAATAGTATCAAAGTGCTTTGAGTACTTTGAAGGTAGAAAAGCACCATACAAGTATAACCCATTTACCATTTATTACCATTGGGTTACACCTACAAATATATAAACAGTATGTATGTACAGTATGTGTATGAATATTTGGACACTTATTTTAGTGAGAAATATTACTTTTAGGGTTTTTTTTTATTTCTTTGAATATACTTTGGTAATAAATTATTCATATATAAATACTAGTAACTGGGATAATTATTTAAAAAAAGACTATTTTGGCAATTAAATGTCATTAAGTTTCACTCAGTGAACAACAACGGACGAGTACTTAATAGAATAACTAAGATGTTATAATTGTGTTGTTTTTTTTGCATTTTTATCAGATTTTTCAATATATCTAAAAAAAAAAAATCCAATGAGAAGTTGCTGTATTCGAAAATAAAGGTAAAAACACAGAATGTTGGAACCTCTAAAACAGGTTTGTCAAACCTACGGCCCGTGGGCCTGAACAGGTTGCGGGATGAGTTTGCTAAGTATAAAAATTTGCAGAAATTTTGGAATGAAAGAAACAGCTGTTCTAAATGTGTCCACTAGATGCCACAATAGAAATTATTTGTATCTTTGTAGGGTATGCTACATATGTAAAAAAAAATCAATAAAAATAAACCACATGATGTCAGTGCAAAAGTCGAGGAAAATTATCAAACTGCATAAATAACATCCTGTAATTTGTGCTATTGTATCATTTCTATTATTTGTTTTTATCTTGATAGATTGAAAATTAACACCAATCAGTTGATGAACATTATCACATAATTTGTTCAGAAAGTACAAAAAACGACAAATAAAGATGGTATACTATTTACCGCAACATGTAAGTGTAAAAAAAAAAAAACATTTTGATTTGTAAATTTTTCTGAATGTGCTTGATCTATTTTTAAACAAAGAAAACAATCTGAAGTTGTCTTTTTTTCAAGTTATCGTGCCGTGATTTTACCAGTCCGGCCCACTTGGAAGTAGATTTTTCTCCATGCGGCCCCCCATCTAAAATGAGTTTGACACCCTTGCTCTAAAAACAAAAAAAAAACTGGAGCTGTTTGTATCATTGACGCCAGAGGGCGACATTTTCACATCCATACCAGTGTCGTGTATAAAGGAGTTATGCTATCTCCTCAATGATTGGTCAAAAGGCCCTCACGTGACTATGTGTTTGCGACACCCGCGTAAATTGCGGAAAGCTTTTACGTCGCTTTAAGACAGTGGTCCCCAACCTTTTTGTATCCGCGGACAGGTCAACGCTTAATAATTTGTCCCGCGGCCCGGGGGTGTGTGTGTGTGTGTGTGTGTGTGTGTGTGTGTGTGTGTGTGTGTGTGTGTGTGTGAAGACAGGAACTGTGCGATCAGTCTTTAGGCTTAGAACGGGAAGTACGGTTGAAATAAAAAGTGTCTTTTTTCCTTTACATTTTTGATTGAAACGTTTATTATTAGATTGCACAGTACAGTACATATTCCGTACAATTGACCACTAAATGGTAACACCCCAATAAGTTTTTCAACATGTCGGGGTTCTACGTGTGACGGTCACGTGACCGCCTGGCTCTGTTTGATTGGTCCAACGTCACCAGTGACTGCATGTGATTGGTGAAACGCGGGCATGCGTAAATCCTACTTTGAATGCGTGTCTGACAAAATCAAAACAAACAAAGCGTGCATTAACAGATCGATAAAAAAAAAAAAAGTAGCGAGTAGCGACCTGATTGCAGATAAATGGAGCGGAGTAAAAGTAGCGTTTCTTCTCTATAAATATACTCAAGTAAAAGTAAAAGTATGTTGCATAAAAACTACTCTTAGAAGTACAATTTATCCCAAAAGTTACTCAAGTAGATGTAACGGAGTAAATGTAGCGCGTTACTACCCACCTCTGCACGCGGGCTGTGCTTTAGAACGTTGTTTGGATCTGTAATTAGAGTACAGCCCAAAACACGTGTCTCCTCATGAGCTCTATTTAACCCTGTGTCTGCTTGGTTCCTTGCTTCTTGTCTGATTAATAGATGTCACCAGTGTTTGACACCATGGGACTCAATTTTGAAAATTCCTAGCGCCAACAGAGGAAAAAAATGCTTTATTTTACATAAATATATTATTTATAAAGCACGTTTAAGTACCATTGGCCAAATTTCACCTATTCCCGGCCTTGGCACGCATATATGTGTCCTCTTTTTGGGGATTTCACAATATGTTCACCCTAGTTAAAGTGTGAATGTTGTCTGTCTATTTGTGTTGGCCCTGTGATGAGGTGGCGACTTGTCCAGGGTGTACACCGCCTTCCGCCCAGCAAAGGCACGAACGGTAGAAAATGGATGGATGTTGTTGTTAAAGTGACTAAAAGGTGTTATTTCATGCCTCGATGGCTCTCATAATGTAAACAAATGTATTTAGAACAGTTTTTTTAAGCTCTAGCAATGCAAATATTAGATCAATCAATGTTTACTTATATAGCCCTAAATCACTAGTGTCTCAAAGGGCTGCACAAACCACCACGACATCCTCGGTAGGCCCACATAAGGGCAAGGAAAACTCACACCCAGTGGGACGTCGGTGACAATGATGACTATGAGAACCTTGGAGAGGAGGAAAGCAATGGATGTCGAGCGGGTCTAACATGATACTGTGAAAGTTCAATCCATAATGGATCCAACACAGTCGCGAGAGTCCAGTCCAAAGCGGATCCAACACAGCAGCGAGAGTCCCGTTCACAGCGGAGCCAACAGGAAACCATCCCAAGCGGAGGCGAATCTACAATGAATGTTTCCTACTTTGCCGAAATTCCTTTATTATGCTCATGTTTGAAATCAATGAACGCTGATAAACGAGGGATAACTGTGTCGTAATCCAATACATTCATTCATTTATTACCATAGGGATTTATCTACAAATATAAGTACAGTATGAATGACTATATAAATGGGACCCATTACCTCTCTGCATGCTTGGCACTCAGCATTGGAATTGGGGGTTAAAGGCCTACTAAAATGAGATTTTCTTATTCAAACGGGGATAGCAGGTCCATTCTATGTGTCATACTTGATCATTTCGCGATATTGCCATATTTTTGCTGAAAGGATTTAGTAGAGAACATCGTCGATAAAGTTTGCAACTTTTGGTCGCTAATAAAAAAAGCCTTGCCTGTACCGGAAGTAGCAGACGATGTGTGCGTGACGTCACGGGTTGTGGAGCTCCTCACATCTGAACATTGTTTACAATCATGGCCACCAGCAGCAAGAGCGATTCGGACCGAGAAAGCGACGATTTCCCCAGAAAAAAAAAGGCGAGGGCAGTGGGAGCGATTCAGATGTTATTAGACACATTTACTAGGATAATTCTGGAAAATACCTTATCTGCTTATTGTGTTACTAGTGTTTTAGTGAGATTATATGGTACCTGAAAGTCACAGGGGTGTGGCCACGGGTGTGGTGACCGCCAATGTCTCCGGTGGGAGGAGGTAAGAGCGTCCGCAGCTGCAGGAGGACACAAGCTCCGCTCATGTCTACGGTAAGAGCCGACTTATTACCACGATTTTCTCACCGAATCAATCAATCAATCGTTTATTTGTATAGCCCCAAATCACAAATGTCTCAAAGGACTGCACAAATCATTACGACTACAACATCCTCGGAAGAACCCACAAAAGGGCAAGGAAAACTCACACCCAGTGGGCAGGGAGAATTCACATCCAGTGGGACGCCAGTGACAATGCTGACTATGAGAAACCTTGGAGAGGACCTCAGATGTGGGCAACCCCCCCCCCCCCTCTAGGGGACCGAAAGCAATGGATGTCGAGCGGGTCCAACATGATACTGTGAAAGTTCAATCCATAGTGGCTCCAACACAGCCGCGAGAGTTCAGTTCAAAGCGGATCCAAGACAGCAGCGAGAGTCCCGTCCACAGGAAACCATCTCAAACGGAGGCGGATCAGCAGCGTAGAGATGTCCCCAACCGATACACAGGCGAGCGGTCCATCCTGGGTCCCGACGAGCGGTCCATCCCGGGTCTCGACTCTGGACAGCCAGTACTTCATCCATGGTCATCGGAAACCTGCCGGTTGACATGTGGTCGGGAACCACGTTCGCTTGACCGCTCTGTTCCATAGTAAAGCTTCACCTTCGGGAATTTTAAACAAGGGAACACCGGCTGTGTTTGTGTTGCTAAAGGCAGCCGCAATACACCGCTTCCCACCTACATCTTTCTTCTTTGATGTCTCCTTTATTAATTGAACAAATTGCAAAAGATTCAGCAACACAGATGTCCAGAATACTGTGTGGTTATGCGATTAGAGCAGACTACTTATAGCTTGGATCGGGCGGGAAAAAAATGTCCGCTACAACCCGAGACGTCAAACGCACACGTCATCATACTAGCATCATACCGCGACGTTTTCAACAATATAGTTCGCGGGAAATTTAAAATTGCAATTTAGTAAACTAAAGCGGCCGTATTGGCATGTGTTGCAATGTTAATATTTCATCATTGATATATAAACTATCAGACTGCGTGGTGGGTAGTAGTGGCTTTCAGTAGGCCTTTAAATCACCAAAAATTATTCCCGGGCGCGTCCACCGCTGATACTCACTGCTCCCCTCACCTCCCAGGGGGTGATCAAGGGTGATGGGTCAAATGCAGAGAATAATTTCACCACACCTAGTGTGTGTGTGACATTTATTGGTACTTTGACTTTTTGTTACTTAAATAGTTGGACTAAATTATTACTTTTTAGAGCGTTTTTTTTTTTACTTCTTTAAATGTATTTCATTAATAAATTATTATTCTATAAGTGCTGATAAATGTGCAATGATTCTTTTAAAATGTGTGTAATTATTACAAATATTTTAAATTCAATTTAATTCAATTTCACCCAGTAAACAATGGACGAGTGCTCGGTAAAATAATTTTGATTGATTGATTGATTGATACTTTTATTAGTAGATTGCACAGTACAGTACATATTTTGTACAATTGACCACTAAATGGTAACACCCCAATAAGTTTTTCAACTTGTTTAAGTCGGGGTCCACGTTAATCAATTCATGGTAAATTAAGATATGTATTTTTTGTGTTTGTATCTAATTTATCAATATTTATACAAAAATTGCCCATGCAAAGTTAATGTATTCTAAAATAAAATAAAAAGCACGGAACGTTACAACTGCTGCGAAAAAAAATAGAGCTGTGTGTATCATTGGCGCCAGGGGGCGACATTGTCAAAGTTGGCAGTAAACATGGTGCCCGGTAGTCACATGAGGGGTTTTTGACCAATCAAGAGAGAATATGGCCAGAGGATCTCCTAAATCAGGGGTATCAAACGTAAGGCCCGCAAGATCAGTTTGCTAAATATAAAAATGAGCTGCATTTTTTTAAATCAAAGAAACTGCTGCTGTTCTAAATGTGTCCACTGGATGTCGCCATAGCTATTAAAATCCAACTCACATCACACATGAGTTGTATAAAAGATGACATGTCAGCTGACTTTAAGCGCCTTCTGGATTGGCTGCTGCTACTCCAATCAGTGCAGTGAAGTGAAGTGAATTATATTTATATAGCGCTTTTCTCTAGTGACTCAAAGCGCTTTACATAGTGACACCCAATATCTAAGTTACATTTAAACCAGTGTGGGTGGCACCGGAAGCAGGTGGGTAAAGTGTCTTGCCCAAGGACACAACGGCAGTGACTAGGATGGCGGAGGCGGGAATCGAACCTGCAACCCTCAAGTTGCTGGCACGGCCACTCTACCAACCGAGCTATACCGCCCCGTGCAGGTAAACGCTGGGGAAGGATGAGTAAAAAAAATACAATCTAGACTGGGCTCCCTTAGGAGCCCAGTCTGGAGTGGGAAAAAAAAACCCATAGCAAAGCACATATATATATTACAACATACATCTCGAGATATCTAGCAACAGATGGAAGGTAGTTCAAGATCATGGTGGTAAGCCGCAGCTCTCAGGCGCTGACCATCCATTCATCACCCATATGGGATTTGCGTCGAGGGCGTTGGATTGGGGGGAGGGGGTGTGTGTATGTGTGGCGTATATTTTCGTGGATCAATCAATCAATCAATGTTTATTTATATAGCCCTAAATCAATAGTGTCTCAAAGGGCTGCACAAACCGCAACACAAACCACTACGACATCCTCGGTAGGCCCACATAAGGGCAAGGAAAAACTCACACCCAGTGGGACGTCGGTGACAATGATGACTATGAGAACCTTGGAGAGGACGAAAGCAATGGATGTCGAGCAGGTCCAACATGATACTGTGAAAGTTCAATCCATAGTGGATCCAACACAGCCGCGAGAGTCCCGTTCACAGCGGAACCAGCAGGAAACCATCCAAAGCGGAGGCGGATCAGCAGCGCAGGGATGTCCCAAGCCGATACACAGGCGAGCGAACATTCCTAGGTCCCGACTCTGGACGAGCGGTCCATCTTGGATCCCGACTCCGGACAGCCAGCACGTCATCCATAACCACCGGATCGGACCGGACCCCCTCCACAAGGGAGAGTGGGACATAGGAGAAAAAGAAAATAATGTGTGTGTGTGTGTGTCTCTGTTCCGCGGCCTTGATGTATTGCAGTCGCTAGTCCAAAGTCAACAACAACAGGTGTGTGTCCATGAGAGACAAGAAGGAAATTTGTTGTACCTTCGCTGCGCTGTCCTTCTGGAGAGTCTCGAAGCCAGGGAAACAATCCAAGTTAGAGTGATTTGTATGCGGGTGAAAATAAAATTTGCTTTTCACTCTAAATTGTCTATGACTGGTCCTCAAAACTGCGGGGTAGACAGTCCAATGTAAGCCACAGTTCTTCCCGCATCCTCCAATCATTTGTGGCAGCTTTGGGGTACTTTGAAGACTGCCAGCAACTTCCAATTTGTCGACAAACCAGAGCAACGCCTAATCCAAACAGCAGATGTCCTGTTGTCATAATTCCGAATAGGTGGATATCTTCACGTCCTCGACAGAAAAGGGTCGCCAGGCTTTTTCTCCCAAGAGTCCGACAGCAGGTTCCCCCAAACCCAAGATCTTGTCGATTTTGTTGAGGCCAGTTAAATAGTTCCAATGTTTAGATTTGGAGAGCAGTGCAAAAAGAAGCACCAAGAAAGTTAAGACAAGACAAAACAAAGAAGCAAGCAGGAGAGATAAGGGAGAGGAAAGGGGAGCGTCCACCCTCGGTGAGTGCCAGAGAGAAAATACTTTCCTTCATTGTAAATTGTCCACTCAACGGATAAAATAACAAAACGGTAAGATGCAAAGACTTAAGTTAACTTGACCAACATCTTTTTAGCGAGAGTTCCAGGCAGGGTTTGCAATTGGTGGAATGCACGATGCGCACCCTGAACTCCATTGTAAAAATGTGTGTTCCTACCATACTTGCCAACCTTGAGACCTCCGAATTTGGGAGATGGGGTGGGTATGTATTTTCAAGTATTTCTTATATAAGTATATATATATATATATACAAATAATCCTCTCATGAATGAGTATATCTGTTCGGCCACCATGTTCAATGGAGAAGACAGATCTACAAAATCTGCAGGCAGCATGCTCCTTTCCCTTCGAGCTGTCCTGGATGAACTGAAATTATTTTTTTCCAATCATTTTGGAACTTGCAAGCGTAACTTCTTCTTCTTACTCGTCGTCGCCATGTCTCGTCTTCGTTCTTCTGCTTCGTCTCTTGTTATGTTTTTTGGACATTACCACTTGCCGTAGTTTTGAAGCAATGCATGATGGGAATCCGGATGTTGTGTGTCAGTGTATTAACGTGCCGGCTGGAATAAACACACGCTGAGAAATAGTTCCGTGCCTGCCTACTTTATGGGTTATAGATAACCCTATGGATAATGGAGACATATATAATAGTCTCCTTTTCAGGTGAGAGAGGACGCTAAAGGCACGCCCCCGATATTGTTGTCTGGGTGGAAAATCGGGAGAAATTGGGGAAAATGGTTGCCTCGGAAAAATCGGGAGGGTTGGCCAGTACGGTTTTCTATATTTGTTGTGTTTTTCTTTTTTATTTCATGCTTAAATCTACCATGTTTACATAGGTCAAGTTTGTAGCTATGTTACCTTAATTTTGGCTGTGGTGTCATTTTGACCTTCGTTTTGATTAATGATTGAAATATTTGAATGGTGATAAATGAATGTGTTGTGGCAGTTGCAGATTTCACCAAAGCGGCGGTTTAAGGAGACCCTCGATTGTTTTTCCTAACATTGTTAATGGCTAACTTCTAACATGAGAATCCCAAACAGGAGGTGCTTAAAGTTTTTTCCATGGAAGAAACTGATGTTTTAAATGCGTCCACTGGATGTCACAACCAAAATTTGTGTGTAACCCACGTCACATATGACGCTGTTTAAAGATTATGTGTCAGCTGACTTTAAACGCCCTCTGGATTGGCTACCGCCACTCCGCGGAAAAGAAGATATCAGCCCAGGTGCAAGAAATTGGCTGCTCCGTTTTGACTGGCGGCAGATGGCGACAGACTGATGCAGTTGTGACACACAATACTTTTTCATTATAAATGATCTACTAAACGGATAAATAAAACGGCAAGATGAAAAAACACTTGAGGCAACATGACCATCATCTTTGGAGTAGAGTTCCGTGCAGTGCTTGCAATTGTTTGACAGCACAATGCGCACCCTGAACTCCATTGTAAAAATGTGTGTTTCTACATTTGTTTTTTGTTCCATTTTATTTTATGCTTTAGATTGATTGATTAATTGATTGATGGAAACTTTTATTACTAGACTGCACAGTACAGTACATATTCCGTACAATTGACCACTAAATGGTAACACTTGAATACGTTTTTCAACTTGTATAAGTCGGCCTTGATTTGGCTATGGTGTCAATTTGATAATTGTTTTGCTTATATTATAATTGTAATATTTGACTGATGATAAATGAATGTGTCGCAGCAGTCGCGGATGTCACCAATGCGGCGGTTTGAGGAAAGAGTCGCTTGCACACACGTCTTTAATGGTGAACTGCCAACACGAGAATGCAACAGAAAAAGTGCTTGAAGTTTAATGGCTTTGTAAACACACTGAGACAAAACATAAGTTCATTGTGTACATTATGGTGTTGTTGAAACTGTGCCATTTTTTCCTTCCAAAATTTCAACAGTTACAGCTCATTTTATTACATATTCTGTGTTATATGTGTTTTATGTTGTACGATTGCACCATGAAAAAAATCCTAGTTTGTGAACTCGTTCTCAAACAAAGGCAATAAAAACTATTCTGATTGTGATTCTAACTTTAAAGGGGAACATTATCACCAGACCTATGTAAGCGTCAATATATACCTTGATGGTGCAGAAAAAAGACCATATTTTTTTTAACCGATTTCCGAACTCTAAATGGGTGAATTTTGGCGAATTAAACGCCTTTCTGTTTATCGCGCTGGAAGCGATGACGTCAGAATGTGACGTCGCCGAGGCAACACACCCGCCATTTTCATTTTCAACACATTACAAACACCGGGTCTCAGCTCTGTTATTTTCCGTTTTTTTGACTATTTTTTGGAACCTTGGAGACATCATGCCTCGTCGGTGTGTTGTCGGAGGGTGTAACAAC
Organism: Nerophis ophidion; assembly: GCF_033978795.1. Classification (NCBI taxonomy): domain Eukaryota; kingdom Metazoa; phylum Chordata; class Actinopteri; order Syngnathiformes; family Syngnathidae; genus Nerophis; species Nerophis ophidion. The sequence continues at coordinate 9,570,036 of NC_084615.1, forward strand.
ACTAACAGGGAGGGATTCAAGTTGCACCACTGGTCCGAAGATGCCAAAGTGTCTGCCGCCAGACCCCCATTGAATGTGCCAGAGTGTCTCCACATTTTACCGACGATGACAGACATGGAACAGAGATGTATGGATAACCTGCAGATGCATTTGCAACGATAGTCAACGAAATCACAAAGGTGAGTTTTGTTGATGTTGACTGCCAGCTAATCGATGCTAACATGCTACGCTAATCGATGCTAACATGCCATTTACCGGCAGTGCTAAAGCAGACATGGTACAGAGATGTATGGATAACCTGCAGATGCATTTGCAACTATATTACGTTTCCTTCCACCCACATTTAATGCGAAACAAACACTTACCAATCGACGGATTTAAGTTGCTCCCGTGTCAAAAGATGCGAAAGTCCTGATCGTTTGGTCCGCACATTTTACCGGCGATGCTAACGCAGCTATTCGGCCATGCTATGGCTATGAATAGCGTCAATAGCTTCAGTTTCTTCTTCAATATTTTCATACTCCGACCATCTGTTTCAATACATGCGTAATCTGTTGAATCGCTTAAGCCGCTGAAATCCGAGTTTGAATCCGAGCTAATGTCACTATATCTTGCTGTGGTATTCCCATTGTTTGTTTACATTGGCAGCACTGTGTGACGTCACAGGGAAATGGATAGTGGTTTCGAAGATAGCGAAAATAAGGCACTTTAAGGCTTTATTTAGGGATATTCCGAGACCGGTAAAAATTAGAAAAAAACTTCAAAAAATACAACAAGCCACTGGGAACTGATCTTTATTGTTTTTAACCCTTTTGAAATTGTGATAATGTTCCCCTTTTAGTGTTTTGCCAAAAGGATTATTAGTAATATGTACATTTTCAGAATGTGCTTGTTCTATTTTTGTTTAAAATAAATAATAAAGTTTATGAGTTTAAACATCAAATATCTTGTCTTTGTAGCATATTCAACTGAATATGGGTTGAAAAGGATTTGCAAATCATTGTATTCCGTTTATATTTACATCGAACACAATTTCCCAACTCATATGGAAACGGGGTTTGCACACGGCGCCATGTTTGCTACCAAGCGAGTTGGCCATGCTCTCTCTGATACAGACACGACTCTATAAAGTCCCATGTGCACGAACACAAAGTGATACAATGAGTCCTGACCTGTGTTTAGCACTTAGACAAGAGGCCTTCGTGGGAACAGCGGCGGACGCCCTCCTCTTCTCCTCCTCCTCCTCCTCACGACGCTCGCCCCTCTCATCCGCCCCTTCGTGTATCTTCTCCTAGTGACCATGACGGAGAAGAAGAGCGCAGTAAAGAGGACAGCTAAAAGCAGGAGGCAGCAGCCGAAAACCGTCAGGGCCTTGTTCTTCGTCATCCACACACACGGGGAGCACACAGGCCACGCCCCCTGGGCCCCACAGGCGCGCACGCCGCCGTCTTCGGGGAAACCGCCGCGGGCGATGATTTGTCTGTAGACATCTATGGAGGCCTTTGCTTTGGATTGGCGGTGAGTTGAGGTGAAAAGGCCATATTGGGGAAGGTGACCATCCTGCAGCTTCCACACATAGAAGCCCTGCAGGTTGACACGGTCCAAGCGACGGGCTGCAGAAAATACAGAGAATTTTTTTGGGATTTTTTCATTTGATGAAAACAACAACCGGCCATAAAGGGCAAAGTATGAACACAACACTGATCTGCTTCATACCTCCATTCTTTATCATCTTTATGGTTCCTCGCGGGTTTATAGGAGGCGGCAATATAGTCATAAAGTGTGTTGCTTGTGGCCGTGCATCATTTTAATCTGTGCATTGCTGACTATACACTTTATGCATTGGTAATTTGTGGAATTGTTCGAAATATATAGAATATAAGACAGTTAGGCCTACCATCCCCAATTTTTTTTTTGTACCTATTTTACTCTCTAGGACAGACCTGAGCAAATTGAGGCCCGGGGGCCACATGCGGCCCGTTGAACTTTTCAATCTGACCCGCCGGAGATTCCCAAATATTTTTTTTTTTTTAGATCTATAAGATGGAAAGTGCTCAGAGAGTATGGGGTATCGGACTGTCTTATTGTGGCGGTCCGTTCCCTGTATGATCAGTGCCAGAGCTTGGTCCGCATTGCCGGCAGTAAGTCGAACACATTTCCAGTGAGGGTTGGACTCCGCCAAGGCTGTCCTTTGTCACCGATTCTGTTCATAACTTTTATGGACAGAATTTCTAGGCGCAGTCAAGGCGTTGAGGGGTTCCGGTTTGGTGACCGCAGGATTAGGTCTCTGCTTTTTGCAGATGATGTGGTCCTGATGGCTTCATCTGACCGGGATCTTCAGCTCTCGCTGGATCGGTTCGCAACTGAGTGTGAAGCGACCGGAATGAGAATCAGCACCTCCAAGTCCGAGTCCATGGTTCTCGCCCGGAAAAGGGTGGAGTGCCATCTCCGGGTTGGGGAGGAGACCCTGCCCCAAGTGGAGGAGTTCAAGTACCTAGGAGTCTTGTTCACGAGTGAGGGAAGAGTGGATGGTGAGATCGACAGGCGGATCGGTGTGGCGTCTTCAGTAATGCGGACGTTGTACCGATCCGTTGTGGTGAAGAAGGAGCTGAGCCGGAAGGCAAAGCTCTCAATTTACCGGTCGATTTACGTTCCCATCCTCACCTATGGTCATGAGCTTTGGGTCATGACCGAAAGGATAAGATCACGGGTACAAGCGGCCGAAATGAGTTTCCTCCGCCGTGTGGCGGGGCTCTCCCTTAGAGATAGGGTGAGAAGCTCTGCCATCCGGGAGGAACTCAAAGTAAAGCCGCTGCTCCTTCACATCGAGAGGAGCCAGATGAGGTGGTTCGGGCATCTGGTCAGGATGCCACCCGAACGCCTCCCTAGGGAGGTGTTTAGGGCACGTCCAACCGGTAGGAGGCCACAGGGAAGACCCAGGACACGTTGGGAAGACTATGTCTCCCGGCTGGCCTGGGAACGCCTCGGGATCCCCCGGGAAGAGCTAGACGAAGTGGCTGGGGAGAGGGAAGTCTGGGTTTCCCTGCTTAGGCTGTTGCCCCCGCGACCCGACCTCGGATAAGCGGAAGATGATGGATGGATGGAAGATGGAAAGTGTAGCTGCCATTATGATGAGCTGTCATGTGTTCTAACGACCTATACTAAGTATTTCAATGGTTGGAATATGCGCTTATGGATGATAAACAGTCACGAGACGGGTTGGTAGAGCGGCCGTGCCGGCAACTTGAGGGTTCAAGGTTCGATCCCCGCTTCCGCCATCCTAGTCAATCAATCCAATCCAATCCACTTTATTTATATAGCACATTTAAACAACAATAACGTTTCCAAAGTGCTGCACAGGAGATTTTCTCCTGATGATTGAGGGAACCCCTCATGAAACAGTTCTGTAGAGATGAAGTAGTCTTGTGATTTTTCCCACACATACATATTGCGCTCTACCACGGTATCGAGCACTATTCTCTGAATAATCCAATCAAGACATACATACGTATGTATGTAGATATATACATACACATATGTACATATATACAAACATACATATGTACGTACATACATACAGACATATATATGTACATATATACGTACATATGTATGTAGATATATACATATATATGTACATATATACAAACATATGTATGTACATATATACGTACATATGTATACACATATATACAAACATATATGTACATATATACAAACATATATGTACGTACATACATACATACATACATACATATGTATATACATACATACACACATACATATATATGTACATACATACAATATGATTCCTAAATAGAAGGTCAATAAAATTTCAGTGCAAATGAAAATACAGCTCCACCATTTTAGTCATAATTTTTGCACTTAAGAAACTTCTCTATGACTTTTTAGCGGCAAACTTTTTCTGTTTGTTTGAGATTTTAATTGCTGCCACAAGTGGTAGAAAAGCGTATTACAACCGAGGGCCGTTGCGGCCCATACCGACCACAGCTGAGAAACAGACATTATTTGCCGGTCCTCTAGGGGGCGCTAAGAAACACTGCTTAAAAAGGGGTAAAATTAGGGCTGTCAAAAATAACGAGTTAACTCATTTGATTAATCAAAAAAAGTATCATGTTTGTATTATACACAGATTAATTTGTTTTGACTGTAAAATTTGCTCCAAAATACACTTTATATAAAAGTAATTAAACAGATTAATGACATGAATTCAAGTAAAACATTTTTAAAAAAATGTTCCTGGATGACAGACTGACAATAAAATTGCATCGGTGTCAAAATATTCAGCTTTTTTAAATTTTTTATAGTGAATTTAAATATGCAATTGAGTAAACATTTGTAATTAATCATGATGAAATCCTAATTCAAAAGTGTGATTCATCTGATTCCAAAAAATATCAATTGACAGCACAAGTGATTGCTAATTCTGATTTAGAGACCTAAGCATTGAGAGTTGTGTTAAGTGAAGTGAATTATATTTATATAGCGCTTTTCTCTAGTTACTCAAAGCGCTTTACATAGTGAAACCCAATATCTAAGTTACATTTAAACCAGTGTGGGTGGCACTGGGAGCAGGTGGGTAAAGTGTCTTGCCCAAGGACACAACGGCAGTGACTAGGATGGCGGAAGCGGGAATCGAACCTGCAACCCTCAAGTTGCTGGCACAGCCACTCTACCTACCGAGCTATACCGCCCCACATAAAAAAAAAAAAAACGTTTTTCATGCCTGACTTTTATGTCCTGTTTGTCGAATAACTGAAAGTATCGTAAAACTGTATTAGAATTGGACATTGACTTTTTGATATTTAACATTAAAAACACCTACAGGTAAAAAAAACTGTATAATAGAGTGAGACAATAGAAAATATGGCCAAAATACAGCAAACAATCACTGAAAAGACACAAAAAAAGTCAGTTGAACTTACACTGTAAAAATGCTCCTTGTAAATTCGCAGTAAATTACTGGCTAATAATTGCATAATAATACTGTAAAGTCAAAAGCTGAGAAATATAAGGGTACTAAGTAATTTACATATTTTGATTACTGTGAAATTATACTAAATGGTACAAAATCCTGGCAGATTTTTAAACTCTAATAAATGTTAGCCTCACTAGCAAGTTCAATAAATGTATTATTTTTATTATATTAATATTAGGGGTGGGCAAATTAATGCGTTAATTACGCGTTAACTCCTCAATCTATTAACGCTGACAATTATTTTATTGCACATTTGCGTATGTTGTTTACATGCTTTTATTTTGTTAACGCCTTTTCTTAACAAGACGGCGTCGCCCGGATTGGCTTCGGCGTGGAGGGGCTCTTGGTAAAGATGGAACATTTGGCAAAAATACCGGACAATTCTGCAAATTTCATGGCTGGCTTACAGCGTGGTCACTCCGGGATCACTTACGACCGCCAGACAATTCTGAATGTGGATAGATCGGGCCGTTTTGGACTGAATGAGGCGTGCTTGCTAGACCGGCTAGCTAGCATGGGAATACTTTGCCGGCTACATCCAGCGGCCTGTGAAGCAGCGGAGTATATGTGTTGTCTGTCTATTTATGAATAATGCAGACGAGGAGTGTTAGCAGAGTTCTTAACGTTTGCTTTCAGAGCGTGCATATCACAACATACAAGATGCTGTCATGGCGACACAACCTATACCGCGCATGCTCCTCACTCCTGTTGCATGCTGGGTAGGGTAGTTCTTTTTTCCCCTGGCTCATAACATCACAATATAGTACCATGTATATGATGCGTTCAGTTTATCAAAGCACCAAGCAAACAATCGGAAAATTCCCATCATATTAATACCTAGATATGGTCATAATTATTTGAAGTGCACTACGCAGAATAAACACAACATTAATAATATTGCTACTACGGATAATTTGATCAAAAATTCCCTAAAACAGCCCACTACCTATAATATAGGTTTTTTAAACATAAGATGCCAGATCAGAAAAAATATTTCTGCTGTTACCTCAGAAATTGCCTGTTCAGATGTTATGATTGTGGCTCAGAGATTTGTATGTAGATTATATTTATTTTCCGTAACAAACAGGATAACTTAAATACCCTGGCAGTGACAAAAAGCTTAAATGTTTGTATTTACATTTTTTGAGTTGATTTTCATAAAATATGCTATTTAACTGCTACTGTTTAACAAGGACTGATTTAAATTGTGTTTGCACAACAAATGTTTTGGCGCTTTTGTTCATGTGGGAGAATATTCCAATAAAGGTGCACTACACACTACTTTTGAATTCATTATTGGGCTTTGCGTATACAATACAGTTAATCGCATTAATCTGAGAAATAGTGCGATTAACTTTGATTAAAATTTTTAATCGTTGCCCAGCCCTAATTATTATAAATATTTATATTTTATTATTTCCACCTCCCCTCCATGGGAGGTCTGCCTCACGGTTAAAAAGAAAAGAAGAAAATGACCTTTGAGAGCCTCTTGTAGGTAACTTTGGAGATAGTGTTGCCTCATGTTGTCCTCCACCGGAGCCTGGTCATCGACCCCGCTGGCGGTGATAATGATCGGCTGAGTGCGCCCGTATCGCTCTGTCACCCACTTCAGGACTTTTCGCAGGCCCCAAGGGACGAGAGCTTGGCCCAGACCGGAGGAGGGCCAGGTGGGGTCAGAGAGGGTAAGACAGTCATGATGTTTTTGGTGCTGACTCGGAGGACCAGGAGAGACCAGACGAGTGGTGAAGTGATTCAGTGCGATGAAACTCAAAGCGCCGTTCAGTTCCTCTCGCTCGGTCTTAGTGAAAGTAGGCAGAGGTGGTCTTTGATGGTTCGGTACTCGGGCCCTCGCTTTCGTTTCAAGCGGGCCGTGCTTTTCTTCATACGGAGTCCTCAGCAGCGGGTCCAGGAAGCGACCAAGTTCGAAAAGAAGGAATCTCTCCGCCGCTGCCGTGTGCGACGACAAAAAGGGGTTTGCGGGTTCGGCCCAGTCGGCATGAAGCGCCAGCGACACCGAAGCCACGTCGCGAGGAGAGGACTTCTTCTCCTGGAGTCTCCAGGCTCTCGCGTGAGCCAAGAGGAGGTGACGGGCGGCCTGGTGCTGCTCGTTCCCATCGGAGTAAATATCAGTCAGCCTGTTGGGCTCATTGATGGTGATCCAGTATCGCACCAAGGTGCCCAGCTCCCGGTAGCACAGTGCTGCGTATTCCAGGAAGGCATCCACCGTGCTGTGGTTGAGCCAACCTCCGGAGGCATGCAGCGGAGCAGGCAGGCCCAGTGGAGCTTTGTGCGTGGGGTAGTAAAGGATGACCAGAGCTTCCAGGTCCAGCTTCTTCAGCTCGGTAAGGACACAGCGGTAGTATCTTTCAGAACAAAAACACAGAGGAGGTTTAACAATTTGCTGCGTATCTGCACAATAGTAGAATGTGTAAATCTCACTACCCTGATGCTTTAAGACAGGGGTGTCCAAAGTGCTGCCCCACAGCACATTGTAAGAATACAATTGGAATAAATTAAAAACATAACAAGTGGTATAAAAGAGCAAACAGGTGAAATGTAACAAGAAATTGTTGCAATGTTTACTCTAATAACACAAAGCTGCCATGCAGGCTGTTTCTTTCTTTAAAAAATAATAATGAATCAAAATCAATGTCATTTTGAATTATTGACCTATTCAAGGCTTCGATTACGTCACATTAAATATTCCACTTTTGAGATATTTTTGGGGAAAATGTTGCATACCGTATTTCCTTGAATTGCCACCGGGGCGCTAATTAATTTAAAACCTCTTCTCACTCCTGCGCTTACCAAAGGCATGCGGTAAAAGTAAGCACGCGCTAATTATTTTAAAACCTCTTCTCACTCCGGCACTTACCAAAGGCATGCAGTAAAAAATTGAGTGTGATGTAAGCTTGGACCTTAAATCCTACTGAATAGCTCTTAATCTTCTTCCCTTTATGCGATTTCAAATTACCGGTATTGAAATCAGCCTCCTCCATTTTGAAAATGATGACAGGGGAAGTGTCACTCGTGACGTCACGAGTTTGACCAGTCGGTAATACTAAGCATGCGCTAATTATTTTGCGAAGCGAGTTTGACACGGCAGTAATTTAAGGCAGGTGCATACTATATGCCCTGCGGTAATTCAAGGAAATAGGGTATTTTGTGTTTTGCCATATAAAAAAGTGGAGTGAATTAGATTTATATAGCGCTTTTTCTCTAGTGACTCAAAGCACTTTACATAGTGAAACCCAATATATAATTTTTTTACATTTAAACCAGTGTGGGTGTATCTGGGAGCAGGTGGGTAAAGTGTCTTGTCCAAAAACTGAGCTTTTTTTTAAAGAAGGGCCTAAAACAAACAAACAAAACATAAACAACAATAACACTTAAATTGAGGGCTATATCTGGAGTTAATCTCGAGATTATTGTGGCAAAAGTAAACGGTAAAAAAAATGTATAATTTATTTTTTAACACTTTTGGATCCCCAATTATTTTAGTGCGATTTGTTTTTAAGTGTCATTGCTCAAAAAATAATAATGAATCAAAATCCAAAATTAAGGCTCCAATTATTATATAATCTCAAATATTCCACCTAAAAAAAAGTTATTGGGTGAAAATATTGCATATTTTGTGTTTTTTCCTTTTTTTTCTAATGTGACTCTAGAGATTTAAAACCTGCATAAAAATAAAAATTATAATACTGAATAATGACACTTTTTTTTTTTTTTTTTTTTACCAAAACCCTTTAGGCCTCCCTGAGTGGAGGCTTAAATGTATATTTTTTATACATATATTGTATTGGTTTTTAAAATAAAAATGATGAAAATGGCCCCCGCTTGCTCTGATTTTTCAATGTGCGGCCCTCAGTGGAAAAAGTTTGGACACCCCTGCCTTAAGAGCTGGGCTGCTCAATTTTACTCTCAAACATGGTACAGTAAGTGTAATCCGTCTGGAACATGGGGTTGCGGGAGCGCTAGGTCAAGGGCCATTTTAGCATTCATTTTAGCTCAAGGGTCACATGGGGCGGTACAGCTCGGTTGGTACAGCGGCCGTGCCAGCAACTTGAGGGTTCCAGGTTCGATCTGCACTTCTGCCATCCTAGTCACTGCCGTTGTGTCTTTGGGCAAGACACTTTACCAGGGGCGGTTCTAGGCATGCTTATATGAGGGGGCAGTCAGAAATGTGAAGGGGGCATCATGTGTACACGTCATGCTCCAGCACTTTTTTTTCTTTGCTTATAGTAACGATGCTTTCTTCATTGAAATGGGTCTTTAGCTATGTGTCCAACCCCAACCTGGAGTAGTGGATTGCACTTTCAGACCTGTCCAACTTGGGTGTCCCACCTGAAGACTAAGCTCCTGCTGGTACAGCTCTTACGGTCACTGAGGCACGCAAACCCCCTGACCACAATACGGTGGCAATCCCTCATGGGGGGGGAAACATTAACAGCGCTGCCATATTTCCGACAGGGGAAACAGAAGCAGGCGTCTCGCACCACAGAATACTCTCGCCATGGTCGTGGGCGGTACCAGGCAGGATTGAATGATCTTAATGTTGTACCAAATGCACGCTTTGGGTAGCCACCCAGTATTGGCTGAGATCAATCAATCAATCAATGTTTATTTATATAGCCCCAAATCACAAATGTCTCAAAGGACTGCACAAATCATTACGACTACAACATCCTCGGAAGAACCCACAAAAGGGCAAGGAAAACTCACACCCGGTGGGCAGGGAGAATTCACATCCAGTGGGACGCCAGTGACAATGCTGACTATGAGAAACCTTGGAGAGGACCTCAGATGTGGGCAACCCCCCACCCCTCTAGGGGACCGAAAGCAATGGATGTCGAGCGGGTCTAACATGATGCTGCGAAAGTTCAATCCATAGTGGCTCCAACACAGCCGCGAGAGTTCAGTCCAAAGCAGATCCAAGACAGCAGCGAGAGTCCCGTCCACAGGAGACCATCTCAAGCGGAGGCGGATCAGCAGTGTAGAGATGTCCCCAATCGATACAGGCGAGCGGTCCATCCTGGGTCCCGACTCTGGACAGCCAGTACTTCATCCATGGTCATCGGACCGGACCCCTCCACAAGGGAGGGGGGGACATAGGAGAAAGAAAAGAAGCGGCAGATCAACTGGTCTAAAAAGGGAGTCTATTTAAAGGCTAGAGTATACAGATGAGTTTTAAGGTGAGACTTAAATGCTTCTACTGAGGTAGCATCTCGAACTGTTACCAGGAGGGCATTCCAGAGTACTGGAGCCCGAACGGAAAACGCTCTATGGCCCGCAGACTTTTTTTGGGCTCCAGAAATCACTAATAAGCCGGAGTCTTTTGAACGCAGATTTCTTGCCGGGACATACGGTACAATACAATCGGCAAGATAGGCTGGAGCTAGACCGTGTAGTATTTTATACGTAAGTAGTAAAACCTTAAAGTCACATCTTAAGTGCACAGGAAGCCAGTGCAGGTGAGCCAGTACAGGTGTAATGTGATCAAACTTTCTTGTTCTTGTCAAAAGTCTAGCAGCCGCATTTTGTACCAACTGTAATCTTTTAATGCTAGACATGGGGGGACCCGAAAATAATACGTTACAGTAATCGAGACGAGACGTAACAAACGCATGGAGATGGTGCGTTGCCAATTAAGTCACTGGGTAGATGAGCAGGCTGCTTTGGGGGAGCGCTTGTTGGGGGGGATGGAGGGAGCTGGTGCAGGAGAAACAGTGCTTGCTGGTGCTAAAGGTGCAGAATTGCTAGCTGCTGTCCCTGATGTACTAGCAGTAGCATTGTTGCTACAACTACAAGCAGGAGCAGGACTAGACTTTTGAAATGCTCTGAAAAATGGATGCATTACAGAGCATTAACTTTCTCTTTGTGAGCTGCTGGAAGCTGGAGCAGAAAACAAGTAAGCTTGAACAACAACAGAAAAAAACCCGCTGTGATTACATGAAGAAAAACAAGAACAGTACAGGACTACAGCCAGGGGCGGGGCTTTACGTAGGGGTCTGTCAGACACAGGTCACTTGTCTTCAGTTTGTCACATGCAGTGGACCTGGGCACAAAATTCATTCACTCCAATGTATGTGTTTTTGCCCACTTGCTTGTAAATTGATGAAAACGGCTGTGTTTTTGTTTTTAGGTGTCTTGGTCCTATCAAATGAAACTTATAGTTTGTTTATTACAAAATGTAGATTGAAACATTAAAAGGTTGACTGTGTAGAATTACAAGAAAAACAACAGAAAAATAATTCCAGCAGTCGATTGCCAGACCGTTGCTAGGTAAAACGGGCCGTTGCTAGGGACTCCGCTCTGAACAGAGGACAGCAGAGGAGGACTGCTAAGCAGGATATATACCCATCCATCCATTTTCTACCGCTTATTCCCTTTTGGGGTCGCGGGGGGCGCTGGCGCCTATCTCAGCTACAATCAGGCGGAAGGCGGGGTACACCCTGGACAAGTCGCCACCTCATCGCAGGGCCAACACAGATAGACAGACAACATTCACACACTAGGGCCAATTTAGTGTTGCCAATCAACCTATCCCCAGGTGCATGTCTTTGGAAGTGGGAGGAAGCCAGAGTACCTGGAGGGAACCCACGCATTCACGGGGAGAACATGCAAACCCCACACAGAAAGATCCCGAGCCTGGATTTGAACCCAGGACTGCAAGACCTTCGTATTGTGAGGCAGACGCACTAACCCCTCTGCCACCGTGAAGCCCGGATATATACCTTATGTTTAATTTTTACCCTCATTAACAGCATCATAAATGACTTGTAGCTTGTTACAGGGACAGTGGAGGCTCTCTGCCTTCCAAACCACTGCTGCTCAGAGCCTCCGCTGTCACTGCTCTCGTCAAGTTGTAAAAAAAAAAAAAAAAAGGGACTCCGTAGCACCGAAAGTCCGCGACGATAAGCGTGTTTATGACAGATAAGACAACACAAATACACCCATCCTAACAAGTATATGATAAATGTAGACAACTTTTCCTTTTCTTTTACTTTCATACTGCAACAGTGATTGGATGTTTATGAGGGCTGAGGGGTGTGTGCGCCTGTGCGGGTGTGTGTCTGCTGCGCAGCCTGTGGAATGTTGAATACACGCACAGCGGAGGGAAAGTTGAGAGGGAAGCCGACACTACTATATCGTGTGTGTCCCTTTTTCGGCGGATTTTTCCGCTAGTACAGATAATTTTGTCAACTTATAATGTAGTAATTTTGTGAGTTTATTAAAATTTGCTCTCTCAAATTTTGATTTGAGGGGGCAAGACATTTATTTAAGGGGCTCTGCCCCCTCTTGCCCCTGCGTAGAGCCGGCCATGCACTTTACCCACCTGCTCCCAGTGTCACCCACGCTGGTTTAAATGTAACTTAGATATTGGGTTTCACTAAGTAAAGCGCTTTGAGTCACTAGAGAAAAGCGCTATATTTGTAATTTTCCTGCAGGAACTCTCCTGAAGGAATTAATAAAGTGCTATCTATCTATGAAGGAAAATCTATTCCTACGCCGGGCGGACTGGTAAAATCATGGCATAATAACACAAAAATAAAGACAAGTTCAGATTATTTCCTTTGTCTCACTTTGGCCAAAAGTAGAGTGAGTACATTCTGAAAATGTACACACTACAAATAATACTCTTGGCAAAACACTTGATGTAAATGCCCAAAAATTTCCCGTCTCTACTGGTCTGTCTCAACTGAATTGACGTAGTATGTGGTGTTTTTAATATCCATCCATCCATCCATCCATCTTCTTCCGCTTATCCGAGGTCGGGTCGCGGGGGCAACAGCCTAAGCAGGGAAACCCAGACTTCCCTCTCCCCAGCCACTTCGTCTAGCTCTTCCCGGGGGATCCCGAGGCGTTCCCAGGCCAGCCGGGAGACATAGTCTTCCCAACGTGTCCTGGGTCTTCCCCGTGGCCTCCTACCGGTTGGACGTGCCCTAAACACCTCCCTAGGGAGGCGTTCGGGTGGCATCCTGACCAGATGCCCGAACCACCTCATCTGGCTCCTCTCGATGTGGAGGAGCAGCGGCTTTACTTTGAGTTCCTCCCGGATGGCAGAGCTTCTCACCCTATCTCTAAGGGAGAGCCCCGCCACACGGCGGAGGAAACTCATTTCCACCGCTTGTACCCGTTATCTTATCCTTTCGGTCATGACCCAAAGTTCATGACCATAGGTGAGGATGGGAACGTAGATCGACCGGTAAATTGAGAGCTTTGCCTTCCGGCTCAGCTCCTTCTTCACCACAACGGATCGGTACAACATCCGCATTACTGAAGACGCCGCACCGATCCGCCTGTCGATCTCACGATCCACTCTTCCCTCACTCGTGAACAAGACTCCTAGGTACTTGAACTCCTCCACTTGGGGCAGGGTCTCCTCCCCAGCCCGGAGATGGCATTCCACCCTTTTCCGGGCGAGAACCATGAACTCGGACATAGAGGTGCTGATTCTCATTCCGGTCGCTTCACACTCGGCTGCGAACCGATCCAGTGAGAGCTGAAGATCCCGGTCGGATGAAGCCATCAGGACCACATCATCTGCAAAAAGCAGAGACCTAATCCTGCGGTCACCAAACTGGAACCCCTCAACGCCTTGACTGCGCCTACAAATTCTGTCCATAAAAGTTATGAGCAGAATCGATTCTGTTTTTAATATCGTACAGCCAATACTATCAGCTAATAAATGCTTTAATATGTAATATCGAAAATTATCGGTATCGGTTTCAAAAAGTAAAATGTATGACTTTTTAAAACGCCGCTGTGTACACGGACGTAAGGAAAAGTACAGAGCGACAATAAACCTTAAAAGCACTGCCTTGCCTCGCCGGCCCAGTCACATAATATCTACGGCTTTTCACAAACACAAGTGAATGCCACGCACACTTGGTCAACGGCCATACAGGTCACACTGAGGGTGGCCATATAAACAACTTTAACACTGTTACAAATACGGTATGCGCCCCACTGTGAACCCACACCAAACAGGAATGACAACATCATTTCGGGAGAACATGCGCACCGTAACACAACATAAACACAACAGAACAAATACCCAGAACCCTTTGCAGCACTAACTCTTCCGGGATGCCACAATATATATCCTAAGCTACCCCCTACCCAAACACCGCCCAACGCAACCTCCTCTAGCTCTCTCAGGGAGAGCATGTCCCAAATTCCAAGCTGCTGTTTTGAGGCATGTTAAAAAAAATAATGCACTTTGTGACTTCAATAATAAATATGGCAGTACCATGTTGGCATTTTTTTTCCATAATTTGTGTTGATTTATTTTGGAAAACCTTGTTACATTGTTTAATGCATCCAGCGGGGCATCACAACAAAATTAGGCATTACAATGTGTTAATTCCACCACTGTATGTATCGGTATCGGTTGATATCGGTATCGGTAATTAAGAGTTGGACAATATCGGAATATCGGCAAAAAAGCTTTTAAATAAATTAATTAAAAAATGGTTGTACTTGTATAGCGCTTTTCTACCCCTTTCTAAAGGAGCCCAAAACGCTTTGACACTATTTCCACATTCACACACACATTCACAGACCGATGACGGGAGCTGCCATGCAAGGCGCTCACCAGAACCCATCAGGAGCAAGGGTGAAGTGTCTTGCTCGAGGACACAACGGACGTGACTAGGATGGTAGAAGGTGGGGATTGAACCAGCAACCCTCAGATTGCTGGCACGGCCACTCTCCCAACTTTGCCACGTCGAAAAACAATATCAGGATGTTATTTATGTAGTTTTCTCATTTTCCTTGACTGGCGCACTAACATTTGTTTGTTTTTCGTTGTTTTGTTTTTTTTACATATGTAAATATGCATCATCTACCAAGATACAAAGAATTGCTATTCTGACATCTAGTGGACACATTTAGAACAGCAGTTTTTTTTCATTCAAAAATTACAGCTCATTTTAATACTTAGCAAACTCATCCCGCGGGCCGGATAAAACCTGTTCGCTGGCCCCCCTGTTTTAGACCAGTTCCTTACCAATAATCCCCACAAATCCCCACCTATTGCTTTTAAATCCTATTAATTCCCATGGAAAGTTTCCACCTTGGAGAATTCGTCATAATTAAAGCAGTGAAATGAAATGTATCCCTCATAAAAACACAGTGTAAAGTCACAGAAACCAGCCTCGATAAAACCAGGTCAATAAAAGATGCCAGGGTGGCAATAATGATATTTTTACCTCAGCGCCTCCGTGTTTACTTGAGAGAGGTCTCCATGCGGGAGTATCAGGGACCAGTTTAGAGCAAAGCGATAATGTGATGCTCCAGTCGATGCGAACAGGTGAAGGTGGCTACCAATGGTCAGATAATCAGTGCACTGGGATCGATTAGTAGGAAGCTTCTCTCCTGGGATCGGACGCAAGGATCCGTCGCCAGTCCAGTTCCAACTGTACACATGAGGATCTATGAACTGGGGTGAGAAAGGGTAGAAGCGGGCCTAGGAACAAAAAAAGAAAGATCAATAGGGGAGGATTTGTCGGGATTCATCATCCCGTCTTAGTACCTGCAAGGTGGAGTCGGCCACGCCCCAGTGAAAGTCGCAGGGGAAACGACCCTCGACCTGGCCGGGCGTCTCCAATCCGGGGAAACCGTTGTCCGCAATGACACGTTTGTAGTACTGAGCCGTGGTTTTGGCCGTCCTCTTTCTGTCGGAGCGACTGAAGTCCACGTAGAAAAGGCCCCGGCGGACCGAGTAGCCGTAATTCCACTCGAAGCCGTCCACCAGCGACCACGCGGTGTAGCCTAGCAACCGCACACCGTCCAGCCTGGCGGCTGAAAACACAGCAATCACAAGTTGAGGTACCATGCAACGTTTTGATCAGGGCGGCGGCAACTCAGAATGTTGAAAGAGCCATGTTGGACCACAAATACAAAAAAGTAATCGGTCTGGAGCCGCAAAACAAATTGACAGACTTATATAAGTCTTACAATGATGGCAACTTTTTGGATTGATTGAGACATAGCTCGGTTGGTAGAGTGGCTGTGCCAGCAACTTGAGGGTTGCAGGTTCGATTCCCGCTTGTGCCATCCTAGTTACTGCCGTTGTGTCCTTGGGCAAGACACTTTCCCCACCTGCTCCCAGTGCCACCCACACTGGTTTAAATGTAACTTAGATATTGGGTGTCACTATGTAAAGCGCTTTGAGTCACTTGAGAAAAAGCGCTATATAAATATAATTCACTTCACTTCACTTTTATTAGTAGATTGCACAGTTCAGTACATAGTCCGTACAATTGACCACTAAATGGTAACACCCCAATAAGTTCTTAACCTTGTTTAAGTCGGGGTCCATGTTAATCATTTCAGGGTATAAATGTATACTATCAGCATAAGTTACTCATCAGAGAATATACAGTGAATTATTTACAATCCAGGGGTGGGATGTGGAGGGGGTTGGGGTTAGGTTTGGTTGATAACTCATGATGTACAAACCCTGTTTCCATATGAGTTGGGAAATTGTGTTGGATGTAAATATAAACAGAATACAATGATTTGAAAACATTTTATACCCATATTCAGTTGAATGTGCTACAAAGACAAGATATTTGATGTTCAAACTTTTGCAAATAATCATTAACTTTAGAATTTGATGCCAGCAACGCGTGACGAAGAAGTTAGGAAAGGTGGCAATAAATACTGATAAAGTTGAGGAATGCTCATCAAACACTTATGTGGAACATCTCACAGGTGTGCAGGCTGATTGGGAACAGGTGGGTGCCATGATTGGGTATAAAAACAGCTTCCCAAAAAATGCTCAGTCTTTCACAAGAAAGGATGGGGCGAGGTACACCCCTTTGTCCACAACTGCGTGAGCAAATAGTCAAACAGTTTAAGAACAACGTTTCTCAAAGTGCAATTGCAAGAAATTTGGGGATTTCAACATCTACGGTCCATAATATCATCAAAAGGTTCAGAGAATCTGGAGAAATCACTCCACGTAAGCGGCATGGCCGGAAACCAATATTGAATGACCGTGACCTTCGATCCCTCAGACGGCACTGAAACAAAAACAGACATCAATCTCTAAAGGATATCACCACATGGGCTCAGGAACACTTCAGAAAATCATTGTCACTAAATACCGTTCGTCGCTACATCTGTAAGTGCAAGTTAAAGCTCTACTATGCAAAGCAAAAGCCATTTATCAACAACATCTAGAAACACCGCCGGCTTCTCTGCGCCCGAGATCATCTAAGATGGACTGATGCAAAGTGGAAAAGTGTTCTGGGGTCTGACGAGTCCACATTTCAAATTGTTTTTGGAAATATTCAACATCGTGTCATCCGGACCAAAGGGGAAGTGAACCATCCAGACTGTTATCGACGCAAAGTTCAAAAGCCAGCATCTGTGATGGTATGGGGGTGCATTAGTGCCCAATGCATGGGTAACTTACACATCTGTGAAGGCACCATTAATGCTGAAAGGTACATACAGGCTTTGGAACAACATATGCTGCCATCTAAGCGCCATCTTTTTCATGGACGCCCCTGCTTATTTCAGCAAGACAATGCCAAGCCACATTCAGCACGTGTTACAACGGCATGGCATTGTAGTAAAAGAGTGCGGGTACTTTCCTGGCCCGCCTGCTGTCCAGACCTGTTTCCCATGGAAAATGTGTGGCGCATTATGAAGCGTAAAATACGACAGCGGAGACCCCGGACTGTTGAACGACTGAAGCTCTACATAAAACAAGAATGGGAAAGATTTCCAGTTTCAAAGCTTCAACAATTAATTTCCTCAGTTCCCAAACGTTTATTGGGTGTTGTTAAAAGAAAAGGTGATGTATCACAGTGGTTAACATGCCCTTTACCCAACTACTTTGGCACGTGTTGCAGCCATGAAATTCTAAGTTAATTAGTATTTGCAAAAATAATAAAGTTTATGAGTTTGAACATCAAATATCTTGTCTTTGTAGTGCTTAATGTAGAGTTTCAGCCGTTCAACAGTCCAGGGTCTCCGCTGTCGTATTTTACGCTTCATAATGCGCCACACATTTTCGATGGGAAACAGGTCTGGACAGCAGGCGGGCCAGGAAAGTACCCGCACTCTTTTACTTAAATGCCATGCCGTTGTAACACGTGCTGAATGTGGCTTGGCATTGTCTTGCTGAAATAAGCAGGGGCGTCCATGAAAAAGACGGCGCTTAGATGGCAGCATATGTTGCTCCGAAACCTGTATGTACCTTTCAGCATTAATGGTGCCTTCACAGATGTGTAAGTTACCCATGCCTTGGGCACTAATGCACCCCCATACCTGCTGGCTTTTGAAGTTTGCGTTTCTGGATGTTGTTGATAAATGGCTTTTGCTTTGCATATTAGAGCTTTAACTTGCACTTACAGATGTAGCGACCAACTTTTATTACTGACAGTGGTTTTATGAAGTGTTCCTGAGCCCATGTGGTGATATCCTTTAGAGATTGATGTCGGTTTTTGATGCAGTACCGCCTGAGGGCTCAAAGGTCCGTAATGTCATCGCTTACGTGCAGTGAATTCTCCAGATCCTCTGAACCTTTTGATGATTTTACGGACCCTCGATGGTAAAATCCCTAAATTCCTTGCAATAGCTCGTTGAGAAATGTTGTTCTAAAACTGTTCGACAATTTCCTTACAAAGTGGCGACCCTCGCCCCATCCTTGTTTGTGAATTACTTAGCATTTCATGGAAGCTGCTTTTATACCCAATCATGGCACCCACCTGTTCCCAATTAGCCTGCACACCTGTGGGATGTTCCAAATAAGTGTTTGATGAGCATTCCTCAACTTTATCAGTATGTATTGCCACCTTTCCCAACCTTCTTTGTCACGTGTTGCTGGCATCAAATTCTAAAGTTAATGATTATTTGGACAAAAAAAAAGTTTATCAGTTTGAACATCAAATATGTTGTCTTTGTAGCATATTCAACTGAATATGGGTTGAAAATGATTTGCAAATCATTGTATTCCGTTTATATTTACGTCTAACTCATACGAAAACAGGATTTGTACACTAATCCAGTGAAATAACTAGAACTGAATTGGAACAATGAAATAACTATTACCTTGTAACACCTGATTGATGAATCTCTTCATTAAGTAAATGGCGACCGTGTCCTCTCTTCCCACGCTGGCTTCAGAGAACCATCCGCCCTCGGCCACCAGCACTTGTGGGTCGTCGTACTCGAGTTTTATCCAGCCCAGGACGCTCCTCATATCCGGTGTCACGGCCTGGCCGTAGTGGGGCAGGTCTCTCCCCAGCCGCAGGTTGTTCGGGCCAAAGGACAGCGCGAAGAAGTCGGCCGTCTTCCGCACCCACAGCTTCTCCCGGGCCGAGAACGTGGGCAGTAGGGAACCGTGGCGGGCTTTTAGGGAGGCCGGGTAGTCTCCGTCACCGAAGATGGGATCGGCGAACCAACCCAGCACAGCCTCCATTGATTGTTGACAGAGCTCAACATCGGCGGCTGAGGACTGGCCTTTTTGAGGCTCGACCCAATGGGAGCCCAGGACGATGGACACTTTACCCCTCTGTGTTGGACGGAAGTGGGTGTTGTAGGCGTGCCAGGCCTTGGCATGTGCCTGGCAGTCGGAGAAAAGACAGTATCACATTCAAAAGTTGACAAAAATTGCTGTTTTTAAAAAACGATCGACTGCGTAAACAACAAATATACAACTGCCGTAACTTGAGTAGCAGATAATCACAGGCGGTGCCTGATTATGACCTTTTTCTCATCTAAGCGTCATCACACGCTCTGCACTGCAAAACCCCAAAAAAAACACTGAGTGATTATCATTGAGGCATATCTCCCAAGACTTCCTGTCACAAACTGTGCTGACAAGATGGACTTTGGACCTCAATAACTTATGTGTCCTGTTTACTGACGCAAAAAACGACCAATTGAAACATAACAAGACGTGGCTTTAAGACAGGCCTGGGCAATTGTTTGGCCTTAGGGGGCCAGATTTAGAGAAAACAATTAGTCTGGGGGCCGGTATATCTCATGTAAGGAACACTAATACAAAACCTCACAATAATGTCTGATTGAAAGCTAAAAACTTCATGACAGATCGCCTTAAAAAACGCAATGGAATTTGACATTTTTTTTACTGAATGAGACACCCAGAATGTACAAACCCCGTTTCCATATGAGTTGGGAAATTGTGTTAGATGTAAATATAAACGGAATACAATGATTTGCAAATCCTTTTCAACCCATATTCAGTTGAATGCACTACAAAGACAAAATATTTGATGTTCAAACTCATAAACTTTTTTTTTTTTTTTTTTTTGCAAATAATCAACTTTGAATTTCATGGCTGCAACACGTGCCAAAGTAGTTGGGAAAGGGCATGTTCACCACCTTTTCTTTTAACAACACTCAATAATGTGGAAGCTTTGAAAGTGGAATTCTTTCCCATTCTTGTTTTATGTAGAGCAGGGGTCACCAACCTTTTTGGAACCAAGAGCTACTTCTTGGGTACTGATTAATGCGAAGGGCTACCAGTTTGATACGCACTTAAATAAATTGCCAGAAATAGCCAATTTGCTCAATTTACCTTTAATAAATAAATCTACATATAAAAAAATGGGTATTTCTGTCTGACATTCCGTCGTACATTTTTTTTCCTTTTACCGAAGAACTTTTGCAGAGAATAAATGATGAAAAAAAACACTTATTTGAATGGTTTAAAAGAGGAGAAAACAGGGAAAAAATGAAAATTAAATTCTGAAACATAGTTTATCTTCAATTTCGACTCTTTAAAATTCAAAATTCAACCGAAAAAAATGAAGAGGAAAACTAGCTAATACGAATCTTTTTGAAAAAATCAAAAAAGAATTTATGGAACATCATTAGTAACTTTTCCTGATTAAGATTAATTTTAGAATTTTGATGACATGTTTTAAATAGGTTAAAATCCAATCTGCACTTTGTTAGAATATATAACAAATTAGACAAATCATTATTTCTTCTTGATATTCCAGAACAAAAATTTTAAAAGAAATTCAAAAGACTTTAAAATAAGATTTAAATTCGATTCTACAGATTTTCTAGATTTGCCAGAATATTTTTTTTTTATTTTAATCATAATAAGTTTGAAGAAATATTTCACAAATATTCTTCGTCGAAAAAAACAGAAGCTAAAATGAAGAATAAAACTAAAATCTATTTATTATTCTTTACAATAAAAAAACTAATTTACTTGAACATTGATTTAAATTGTCAGGAAAGAAGTGGAAGGAATTTAAAAGCTAAAAAGGTATATGTGTTTAAAAATCCTAAAATAATTTTTAAGGTTGTATATTTTCTCTAAAATTGTCTTTCTGAAAGTTATAAGAAGCAAAGTAAAAAAATAAATTAATTTATTTAAACAAGGGAAGACCAAGTCTTTAAAATATTTTCTTGGATTTTCAAATTCTATTTGAGTTTTGTCTCTCTTAGAATTAAAAATGTCGAGCAAAGCGAGTCCAGCATGCTAGTAAATAAATACAATTTAAAAATAGAGGAAGCTCACTGGTAACTGCTGCTATTTGAGCTATTTTTAGAACAGGCCAGCGGGCGACTCATCTGGTCCTTACGGGCGACCTGGTGCCCGCGGGCACCGCGTATGTGACCCCTGATGTAGAGTTTCAGTCGTTCAACAGTCCGGGGTCTCCGCTGTCGTATTTTAGGCTTCATAATGCGCCACACATTTTCAATGGGAGACAGGTCTGGACTACAGGCGGGCCAGGAAAGTACCCACACTCTTTTTTTTATGAAGCCACGCTGTTGTAACACGTGCTGAATGTGGCTTGGCATTGTCTGGCTGAAATAAGCAGGGGCGTCCATGAAAAAGACGGCGCTTAGATGGCAGCATATGTTGTTCCAAAACCTGTATGTACCTTTCAGCATTAATGGTGCCTTCACAGATGTGTAAGTTACCCATGCCTTGGGCACTAATGCACCCCCATACCATCACAGATGCTGGCTTTTGAACTTTGCGCCGACAACAGTCCGGATGGTTTGCTTCCCCTTTGGTCCAGATGACACGATGTCGAATATTTCCAAAAACAATTTGAAATGTGGACTCGTCAGACCACAGAACACTTTTCTACTTTGCATCAGTCCATCTTAGATGATCTCGGGCCCAGAGAAGCCGGCGGCGTTTCTGGATGTTGTTGATAAATGGCTTTCGGTTTGCATACCAGAGCTTTAACTTGCACTTAAAGATGTAGCGACAAACTGTATTTAGTGACAGTGGTTTTCTGAAGTGTTCTAAGCCCATGTGGTGATATCATTTAGAGATTGATGTCGGTTTTTGATACAGTGCCGTCTGAGGGATCGAAGGTAACAGTCATTCAATGTTGGTATCCGGCCATGCTGCTTACGTGGAGTGATTTCTCCAGATTCTTTGAACCTTTAAATGATATTATGGACCGTAGATGTTTAAATCCCTAAATTTCTTGCAATTGCACTTTGAGAAACGTTGTTCTTAAACTGTTTGACTATTTGCTCACGCAGTTGTGGACAAAGGGGTGTACCTCGCCCCATCCTTTCTTGTGAAAGACTGAGCATTTTTTTTGGGGAAGCTGTTTTTAAACCCAATCATGGCAACCATCTGTTCCCAATTAGCCTGCTCACCTCTGGGATCTTCCAAATAAGTGTTTGATGAGCATTCCTCAACTTTATCAGTATTTATTGCCACCTGATTATTTGCAACAAAAAAAATGTTTATCAATTTGATCATCAAACATGTTGTCTTTGTAGCATATTCAACTGAATATGGGTTGAAAAGGATTTGCATTGTATTCCGTTTATTTTTACATCTAACACAATTTCCCAACTCATACGGAAACGGGGTTTGTACATGAAAATAAAGACTGTGGGATTTACAATATTAACTACGAACGATAAAACACCGAATATTGACAACATATGAACGTCAAACCCTCTTTTTACAATCAAGCGAAACGCAACAAAAATGCTGTGGAAACGCTCCCCACCCACACTGCTTGGTGCCTCGTCTGTGCTGCTCTGACGTAGATTACCATAGTAACTAATTAGATTACCATAGTAACTAGTATACTGTGCAAAAGCGCTGATTCCGACCATTGAAACACTTTGTATAGTTCAAGACTTACGGTCATTTGAAAACTTCACTGCACATCATAATGGCAGCTACACTTTCCATCTCAAAGATCTAAAAAAATTATTTGGCTGTCATGACTTGGATTATGGTGTGGTTTGTTTTCCTGAGGTGCAAAGCGACTGGATCGGACACGATGTGAAGGTAACGACATATTTTAAAAAAGAACAAACGAAAGGCGCTCACTGAGAAGGTACAAAAACTTGGCTATGAAACAAAACTATTACTAAAACATAAACCATGGACATGAGCATTTAAGTCTCACCTTAAAACTCATCTGTATACTCTAGCCTTTAAATAGACCTCCTTTTTAGACCAGTTGATCTGCCGCTTCTTTTCTTTCTCCTATGTCCCCCCCTCCCTTGTGGAGGGGGTCCGGTCCGATGACCATGGATGAAGTACAGGATGGACCGCTCGTCGGGACCCAGGATGGACCACTCGCCTGTATCGGTTGGGGACATCTCTACGCTGCTGATCCGCCTCCGCTTGAGATGGTCTCCTGTGGACGGGACTCTCGCTGCTGTCTTGGATCCGCTTGAACTGAACTCTCGCGGCTGTGTTGGAGCCACTATGGATTGAACTTTCACAGTATCATGTTAGACCCGCTCGACATCCATTGCTTTCGGTCCCCTAGAGGGGGGGGGGTTGCCCACATCTGAGGTCCTCTCCAAGGTTTCTCATAGTCAGCATTGTCACTGGCGTCCCACTGGATGTGAATTCTCCCTGCCCACTGGGTGTGAGTTTTCCTTGCCCTTTTGTGGGTTCTTCCGTGGATGTTGTAGTCGTAATGATTTGTGCAGTCCTTTGAGACATTTGTGATTTGGGGCTATATAAATAAACATTGATTGATTGATTTATTGATTGACATAAAACAAAACTTGAAAACTCTGGCATGAATAACAAAACTTACGGGGAACGAGAAAAAGAGCATGGATCATCAGCATTGAGCAAGGCTGACTGCCTGGCAACTACAGGCTCAAATAGTGCTGTGGTGCTTGAAAACAGGTGCGTGAGTTCAAATAAATGAGCCAGGTGAAACTAATGGTTGTCATGGAAACTAAAACAAACCAGGGGGCGCAAAAACAGGTACTAATGGAGTCAAAAACAAAAAAGAACATGATCACGAAGACATGACATTGGGAATGTCCGGCGGGCCAGATTGAAAAGCTAAAAAGGCCTTAATTTGCTTTAAGACTTACCCTGATCAGATTGTGGGCCACCGTCAGAGAGCCAGCGAGCCCCCCTGTTTCTCCAGGGGCGTGCACCCCCGTACCGTACCCCTGGACGGCCACCAGGTATGGGTTGTGCATGGTCAGCCAGTACTTGACACGGTCCCCAAATGTGCGGAAACAAAATGCGGCGTAGTCCTCAAACAGTGGAATGAGTGTGTCATTTTTCCAGCCTCCGTGTTCCTTCTGCAGGACCAGTGGCAGATCCCAGTGATGGACTGTAACGACGGGCTCAATCCGCTTTTCCACCAGCTTGTTTATGAGGCGGTTGTAGTGCTCCACGGCACGCTCGTTGGGATGAATCCCATCCAGGAACAGTCTAGACCAGGAGAGTGAAAAGGTGTATGACTTCACCCCGAGATACTCCAGCTCCTGCACATCTTCTTCCCACCGAGCGTAGCCGTCGCTTGCGACATCGGCGGTCTCAAATCGGGTGAAGTTATCCCATACGGATGGTGCCTTTCCGTCCCGCGATCCTTCAGTCTGGAAGGCAGACGTCCCGGACCCCCAAAGGAACCCTGAAGGAAAAGTATCATGAAGAAAAGACTCTTCTAGAGTGACAGGGACCGGCTTGGGGTTCTGCCACATGTGTCTGCCATCGCCAGCCGAGCCTCGGTGCCAACAACAGGCCAAGCATAGGAGCAAGAGCCACTGAACCCTGTGATGGGGCGGGTGGTCCAGCTCCAGCATGGTGATGGGAGTCTTGTCGCAGAGCTAGGTATCGGTTCTTTTAAAAAATACCTGATCCATGCTGGCAGAGGAACGATACAGAAGCACAAGGTGAAGCCGTGTGGTGCTGCTGGATCACTGTCACCTGCTAAGACCTTCCCAGTATGTGCACTGCACTTAGCCCCGCCCTCCCACCTCATGGTTGCACATTCAAAGGTTGACTCATAACCAAGTACCTATGAGATTGTAGTTTTAGGCATCACTATCAGCACATAAAAACACACAGATAAATCGCACATGCATTTTGTTGTGTCAATCTCCGCACTGAACTCTCCTAACTAGAGTTTAAATGTAGCCTAAAATATCTCTGATATGAGCGACATCCATTCACGTTAAGCGGTAATGCCTTCGGCGCTTTTATTAAAGGGCGGGGGAAATTCATTTTTTCCCCCCCCACACGAGACGATGAAAAATGGAACGTTTTCTGACATCTTATTGCCGGCGGGCTCTAAATATGTCTGCAGTGTTCTACCCGTGACAGGAGAGAACAAGGTTAACCGGCTGGTATAACTTTATTCAATTTTTACTGTCGTTTTTCAATCACTGACTCAGGGAAACGTCAGGTTTAAAGAAAAACACTGCCGGGAAGTGTGTGTGTGTGTGTGTGTGTGTGTGTGTGTCATTGTCTTTAATTAAGCCTTTAGGTCAGCAGCTTTCTCATTAAGGCGGTGTGTGTGTGAAGGGTAAACAGTGGAGTTGCTCAGGAAACACTGTGCCCAAAGGCGAGAGGTGGACAGGTACATTGAATTGGACAGCTGCCACTATTATTGCATAGCTATTATAAATAGTGCATACAATGGTGCTTTTATTGTGCACAGGCTTCTTCTTTTAAGCTTTAACGTGCACATTCGATCCAGTGCCAAAGCTGCGTGGCAACATTTCCTTTATTTGGCTCTATTCTCTATTATATTAGCGCCTATTGTGCAATAGAAGCATTTTATTTAAAGGTGTTTGTTTATGAAGCAGCCTTGACGGTGGAACCAAACAATGTAAAGCTCTTTCTGTGTGTAAAAAAATCATGATGATGCAAAGAGTCGACTTTTAGTAAGCTGATATCTTTATTGTAGGTTATAAAATAGAAATATAGCTTTAATAATCTTCCAATACTCTACTTGTATAGGGGAGCAGATATACAAAACCAGAGAAGTTGGCACGTTGTGTAAATCAC
This sequence comes from Nerophis ophidion, assembly GCF_033978795.1. Lineage (NCBI taxonomy): Eukaryota > Metazoa > Chordata > Actinopteri > Syngnathiformes > Syngnathidae > Nerophis > Nerophis ophidion. Next base: position 9,596,294 of record NC_084615.1, read on the forward strand.
AAATAAAAACAGAATACAATGATTTGCAAATCTTTTTCAACCTATATTCAATTGAATAGACTGCAAAGACAACATATTTACCGTTCAAACTGCTAAACTGGGTTATTTTTTGCAAATACTACCTCATTTGGAATTTGATGCCTACAACATGTTTAAAAAAAGCTGGCACAAGTGGCAAAAAAAGACTGAGGAAGTTGATGAATGCTCAGCAAACACTTATTTGGAACATCCCACAGGTGAACAGGCTAATTGGAAACTAGTGGGTGCCATAATTGGGTATAAAAGCAGCTCCCATGAAATGCTAAGTCATTAACAAACAAGGATGGGGCGAGGGTCACCGCTTAGTGAACAAATGCGTGAGCAAATTGTCGGATAGTTTAAGAACAACATTTCTCAACAAGCTATTGCAAGGAATTTAGGGATTTCACCATCTACGGTCCGTAATATCCTCAAAAGATTCAGAGAATCTGGAGAAATCACTGCACGTAAGCGGCAATGCCCGTAAAGTTCAAGCGGCAATGCCCGTAAAGTTCAATCCCCCAGGCGATACTACATCAAAAAGTGACATCAGTGTGTAAAGGGTATCACCACGTGGGCTCAGGAACACTTCAGAAAACAAATGTCAGTAACTACAGTCCGTCGCTACATCTGTAAGTGCAAGTTAAAGCTCTACTGTGCAAAGGGAAAGCCATTTATCAACAACACCCAGAAAAGCCGCCGGCTTCTTTAGGCCCGAGATCATCTAAGATGGACTGATGCAAAGTGGAAAAGTGTTCTGTGGTCTGAATAGTCCACACTTCAAATTGTTTTTAGAAACTGTGGACGTCGTGTGTGTTCTAGGCGCAAAGTTCAAAAGCCAGCATTTGTGATGTAATAGTGCCCAAGGTATGGGTAACTTACACATCTGTGAAGGCACCATTAATGCTGAAAAGTACATACAGGTTTTGGAACAACATATGTTGCCATCCAAGCAACGACTATTTCATGCAAGACAATGCCGAGCCACATTCTGCACGTGTTACAACAGCGTGGCTTTGTAGTAAAAGACTGCAGGTACTAGACTGGCCTGCCCGTAGTCCAGACCTGTCTCCCATTGAAAATGTGTGGCGCATTGTAAAGCGTAAAATACCACAACGGAGTTGAACAACTTAAGCTGTACATCAAGCAAGAATGGGAAATAATTTCACCTGAAAAGCTTAAAAAATTGGTCTCCTAGGTTCCCAAACTTTTACTAAGTCTTGTTAAAAGGAAAGGCCATGTAACACAGTGGTAAAAATGCCCGTTCCAACTTTTTGCAATGTGTTGCTGCAATTAAATTCTATTATTTGCACACACAAAAAAAAACGTTTCTCAGTTCGGACCTTAAATATCTTGTCTTTGCAGTCCATTCAATTTAATATAAGTTGAAAAGGTTTTCCAAATCATTGTATTCTTGTTTTTATTTACTATTTACACAATGTGCCAACTTCACTGGTTATGGGTTTTGTCTATGTATATTTCTTTCTGATCCTTTTAAATTATGATTCATTTTTATGATTCTATTTATTAATGAAATAAAAATTCAAATGGAAATGAATGTCATTCTCCAGGCGATATTAGTTTGCAGTGAAGCACTGCACTGCGCCACACTTATTGGGTTGGGTTTACTAAATGCTGCCACCTTGTGTCCAACAGTGGCAGTTACCATATTTCTCATTTAAAAGGTCAAGTCAAATCGTTTCCTAAAAACATTCCCACAAAAGGTAAGCAAAATTCAAGTTCTTTTATCGATAGCTACAAAATATCCCACAGTAGTGATACCATTTAAAATGCTGTGAATGAGCAAAGAAAAGACAATTACACCTTTGTACAAAAAAGTTTTCAGTGTCTCTTGTGGTACGAGAGGTCAAAGAATCAGTCCAACCTCAGTTTGAGAAGGCTTTAGGGCGTCAAGGGAGAGACTGGACGATGATGATTTTCTCGTTGATACAAAAACGGTGCAGCACGCTCAGCAGGTTCTCTCCGCAACGAGACACTTGCCTCTCCATGGCCAGGCGGAAGTCCTCCTTCACTCCTTTAGTGATCCCCCTCGTCACGGTGTGGTGTCTGACACAGGGGGGGGGGGGTTTTAATCTCACATGAACCAACCCTCTTTGGGCAGAACAATCAACGATAAACACGGAACAAAAGCACAAATGAAATGAGACCAAGTGTTATGAAAAGGCAAAAAGAAACTAACTATACAAGGAACGATATCATCTCGGCGATGACCACAGAAAGACGAGCGATGGCTCAAATAAACCAAACAGCGACGACGACTTATCCTTAAATGATCGGCCCAAATCAAGAATTGGGGAGGGGTGACAGGCCTTGAAATTGGCAATGAAAGGTGACTTGTGTGTGGGGGAGGCGGGAGGGATGGGCACTGTAGCGGGAGGGGGCCTGGGGTACCTGTCCATCGTGTGAACCCCTTGTAGCAGAAGGGTGTTTAACTCCGCCCCCAGGGCGGGGCTAGGGTTCCTGAGGAACAGCAACATTCAAAGACTCGGTCAGTGCGGGTGCATTCAACTGTTTTAAAGTCTGCAACAAGGCCTGAAGGGGTTTTTACATTGACAGAACACAAAAGCCCGCTCCTATTTAGGTTTTGTACTTTATTAGCTAAGTTGCCACGCGGGCCAAGTATTCAGCCGCCACCATGCTGACAGATCGGACGTGAGGGGCTTACTTAATCAGTATCCCCTGGTTGGGCAGCAGCTCCAGCTGGATCCTCCCTCCGTCTGGCGTGCGCAGGTATGCAAATTCCTCCAGCATGTCGATGTCTGACAATGGAAGTGAGCTCAAGAAATATAGCATTCAAGACAAGAAAAGACTTGGAGCATTTAGAGCATGGGTGTCAAACTCTGGCCCGTCGTGTCATTTCATTTGGCCCTTGAGGCAATAATAAATTAACATTAGAGCTGGCCGGTCGGTATTGTACAGTGGCGGTGCAGCTGTATCACCGTATTCAACGATAATTTTCATACTTGCCAACCCTCCAGATTTTTCCAGGACAATCCCAAATTTCAGTGCCCCCCCCCCCCCCCCGAAAATCTCCCGGGGCAACCATTCTCCCGAATTTCCACCCGGACAACAATATTGTTGGTGTGCCTTAAAGGTACTGCTTTTAGCATTCTCTACAACCTGTCGTCACGTCCGCTTTTCCTCCATGCAAACAGCGTGCCGGCCCCGTTATGTAATATATGCGGCTTCTACACACACACAAGTGAATGCATCGCATACTTGGTCAACAGCCATACAGGTCACACTGAGGGTGGCCGTATAAACAACTTTAACACTGTGAACCCACACACAACAAGAATGACAAACACATTTCGGGAGAACATTCGCACCGTAACACAACATAAACACAACAGAACAAATACCCAGAACCCCTTGCAGCACTAACTCTTCCGGGACGCTACAATATACACCCCCGCTACCAACAAAACTCGATTTTGCATGTCACTATAAAGTTATACAAGCCTTGCTTGTTCAATATTCAATGCACAACTTGTTTGGGTCCCTATTAAAATGTTATGTTGTTTAACTTTGTCCCGTGGCTTTGTTCAGTTTAGAATTTTGGCCCACTCTGTATTTGAGTTTGACACCCCTGATTTAGAGAGAACCACGGCAGGATACTGGTGACGTAATTGAAGAAATTCTCATACTGGAAGCTTCCTTGCTGGCAGATCTTGTCCACAGCCTTGAGAAAAAGCATCTCGCCCTGAGGCCAGTCGTACTGCAGGAGCACCACCACGTGACCCAGCGACAGGTCGTCCCTGTTGTCTGTGAAGGCGCGCAGCTGAATGAAACAAATACCCAGAATTTATGTTGACGTGTGAACAAAAACAGCAGAAAGTATTTCTTGTCTTCTTTGGATTTGATTGATAAAACATAGAAATGAGTAGAGGTGTCCCGATACAACTTTTATGGATGTTGGCCGACACCGATATCAATTCAGTATCATCAGGAACCGTAGCACACACTTTTATCATTTTGTAGTGCGGATTGTTAGAAAATGTTTGATCAAATGAAATTACTCGGAGAACAATGATAGGTATAAACTATCCTGTAATTAGCGTTCTGTGTCTTGTAATGTCCAGTGTTATTATGTATTTTACCATGTACTGCTTTTATATTTCCTGTATTATGTATTATTACTTTGAACTGTTTTATATTTAAATTTTTATCCAGTAAAGTGTTTTGAGTACCCTGTAAAAGCGCTATACCAAATAAAATGTGTTATTATTATTATTAGTAGTAGTAGTATAAAAAATAGAGATGTCCGCTAATATCGGACTGCCTATATCAGGGGTGCCCACACTTTTTCTGCAGGCGAGCTACTTTTCAATTGACCAACTCGAGGGGATCTACCTCATTTATATATATCATTTATATTTATTTATTTATGAAAGAGACATTTTTGTAAACAACTTAAATGTGTTTAATGATAATACAAGCATGTGTAACACATATAGATGTCTTTCTTTCACAAAGACAAGAATATAAGTTGGTGTATTACCTGATTCTGATGACTTGCATTGATTGGAATCAGACAGTAATGATGATAACGCCCACATTTTCAAATGGAGGAGAAAAAAAGTTGTCCTTTCTGTACAATACCACATGAAAGTGGTTGGTTTTTGGCATCTAATTCATCCAGCTTCCATACACTTTACAAGAAAAACATTGGCGGCAAATTCCGTAGCTTGCTTGATTGACATTCACGGCACCCGAGGGTCTTGTGAGATGACGCTGGCTGCTGCCAGTTCATTATTATGAAAAAATGACAGAGAGGAAGGCGAGAAACACTTTTTATTTCAACAGACTTTCGCGCCGTCCCTTCCGTCAAAACTCTAAAGGCCGACTGCACATTTCCTATCTTCACAATAAAAGCCCTGCTTCATGCTGCCTGCGCTAACAAAATAAGAGTCTCAGAAAGCTGGCGTGCACAAGTGATGTGCACGCCAGCTTTCTGAGGGACCGCTTGTGCACGCCAGTTTTCCGAGACTCTGTATTTAGTTAGCGCAGGCAGCATGAAGCAGGGCTTTTATTGTGAAGATAGGAAATGTGCAGTCGGCCTTTAGAGTTTTGACGGAAGGTACGGCGCGAGAGTCTGTTGAAATAAAAAGTGTTTCTCGCCTACCTCTCGCTCATATTTTCATAATAATGATCTTGCAGCAGCCAGCGTCATCTCACAAGACCCTCCGGTACCGTGAATGTCATTTAAGTGACGTCTTGGTGAAGATTGATGATCACTAATTTTTAGGTCTATTTTTTTTAAAAGCCTGGCTGGAGATCGACTGACACACCCCCCGCGGTCGACTGGTGGCTCGCGATCGACGTAATGGGCACCCCAGGCCTATATTATCGGCCGATAAATGCTTTAAAATGTGGTATTGGAAATAATCTGTAGCGGTTTCAAAATAATTGGTATCGGTTTCAAAAAGTACAATTTTTGATTTTATCAGACCGCTGCTGTGTACACACGAATGTAGGGTGAAGTAAAGAGTGCAATAAACCTTAAAGGCACTGCCTTTGTGTGCCGGCCCAATCACATAATATCTACGGCTTCACACACTCAAGTGAATGCAATGCATACTTGGTCAACAGCCATACAGGTCACCCTGAGGGTGTGCCCATATTTGTAACACTGTTACAAATATGCGCCACACTGTGAACCCACACCAAACAAGAATGACAAACACATTTCGGGAGAACATCCGCACCGTAACACAACAGAAGAAATATCCGGAACCCCTTGCAGCACTAACTCTTCTGAGACGCTACAATATACACCCCCGCCCACCGCAACCTCCTCAAGCTTTCTAAGGGAGAGCGTGTCCCAAATTCCAAGCTGCTGTTTTCAGGCATGTTAAAAAAAATGCACTTTGTGACTTCAATAATAAATATGGCAGAGCCATGTTGGCATTTTTTTCCCCTTAATTTGAGTTAATTAGTTTTAGAAAACATTTTTACATTGTTTAATGCATCCAGCGGGGCATCACAACAAAATTAGGCATAATAATGTGTTCATTCCACGACTGTATATATCGTTATCTGTAATTAAGAGTTGGACCAACGTTCCCTCTAACGTACGCACCTGTGGAATTGCACACTGCTCATGCGTCCTCTGCAAATCTAGGCCACGCACAAAATCAAATAAAAATATAAGCGCATAACAGTGTGCACGTCTGCCATTGTCACATGTGCGCCACTGCTCAAGGAGTTTTGGCGTTTGCTCACACATATGAAAAATTGGAGGGAAAATCTAGTTGGACAGTATCGGAATATGGGATATCGGCAAAAAAAGCCATTATCGGACATCCCTAATAAAAACACTAACCTTGTAACAGATTTATGCTTTTGAAGTGTTGTGTTAATTTGTGTTTTGGCGACATCTAGTGGTCATAATAATTCATTCAACTAAAAGCACGATGCAGTAAGTTGACTGATCCAGATAAGTTTGTTAGTGGGTACTTTCTAATAACTTGATATGTGTAAGTAATCCATCCATCCATTTTCTACCGCTTATTCCATTTCGGGGTAGCGGGGGGCGCTGGCGCCTATCTCAGCTACAATCGGGCGGAAGGCAGGGTACACCCTGGACAAGTAATATTTAACTATAATTATTTGACACTTGCAGATTCAATTAGATTACGTAAATTTGGCTCGCAGTGAGAAACAATTATACATGATATAATAATTCAAAAACAGTAAAATAGCTCCACAATTCGTCATCATCCTCAATATCATTCCATGCTACTTCAAAACATAAAGTGCTTTAAAGATGTACTTGTTTATTCTGACAAATGTGGTGTTTTAAACTGCAATATTGTTCAATTAAGGACACTTATTACGTGTCTAGCTTGTGTGCTATTTTGTGCTTAGCTGTTGTGTAGTTGCTAGCTCATAGTAGCCTCCAGCCTACCGCATTTACCTTTTGTAAATGACTTGAATAAAATACAAGAAAAGCCCAACCTTGTGTGCTTTTAGATGTTCACTGGCTTTGAACAAGTAAACCAGCTGTATTAAGAGTTTTTAGATTCAAGCCAATATCATACGATACTTGGTTGTTGTTTTGTTGCTGATATCACACTAATTTCCAACATTGGATCGGGACTCCTCTATGATTGACATCATCTCAATACCTTAAAACAGGACAGCATCAGCTGGAGGCAGAAAGGTAACACAGCCTTACTGGTGCATGGAAGCAATCTCAGGTCATGACCTAGTTTGGACAAGTAACAAAATATCATTTGTTATGATATTATGTTATTGATCTTGCAACTAACAATACATTGTAAGAAGGTAAGAGAAATATTGTATTCAGTTTTAGGCATTGAATTGAAATTGCCCTTCTTAACTTTGTTTCTTGGTATACTTCCAGGTGGAAGCATGTGGATATCTATTTGGATCATTTGTGTGGTTGCAAAAAATAAGATATTATCCAATTTTTCCATCAGTACCTTTCCTGATACAAAATGTTAATCATGCAAGAACAATGGATAATGGCTTTCAGCCTCTGCCAACAACAGCATAAAGGGGAAAATAATACTGGGGAAAAAAAGAGATTGTTTCACATAATTTGGATTTTAACAAATCTATGACTCTCTGAATGTTATTTTCCATCCATCCATTTTTTACCGCTTGTCCCTTTTGAGGTCGCGGGGGGTGCTGGAGCCTATCTCAGCTGCATTTGGGCGGAAGCCGGAGTACACCCTAGACAAGTCGCCACCTCATCACAGGGCCAACATTCACACACTAGGGCCAATTTAGTGTTGCCAATCAACCTATCCCCAGGTGCATGTCTTTGGAAGTGGGAGGAAGCCGGAGTACACCCTGGACAAGTCGCCACCTCATCACAGGGCCAATTTAGTGTTGCCAATCAACCTATCCCCAGGTGCATGTCTTTGGAAGTGGGAGGAAGCCGGAGTACCCGGAGGGAACCCACGCAGTCACGGGGAGAACATGCAAACTCCACACAGAAAGATCCCGAGCCCGGGATTGAACCCAGGACTACTCAGGACCTTTGTATTATGAGGCACATGCACTAACCCCCTGTCCCACCGTACTGCCCGTATGTTATTTTATTTATTTATTTTAGCTCTATAAGGGACAAGGGGTAGAAAATGGATGGATGGATGTATCTAGGCCTAGATACATTTTCATTTATTTATGTTTAATGTTTGGTCCGTCTTAAAAATCCCACCAAAAAATTACAAATTAAAAAAAGTCAACTAAATATTTTGTCTCTCTTCCATCCACCCATCCATCTTCTTTCGCTTATCCGAGGTCGGGTCGCGGGGGCAGCAGCCTAAGCAGGGAAGCCCAGACTTCCCCCTCTTTAGCCACTTTGTCCGGCTCTTCCCGAGGCGTTCCCAGGCCAGCCGGGAGAGACATAGTCTTCCCAACGTTTCCCGGGTCTTCCCCGTGGCCTCCTACCGGTCAGACGTGCCCTGAACACCTCCCTACGGAGGAGTTCTGGTGGCATCCTGACCAGAAGACCGAACCACCTCTTCTGGCTCCTCTCCATGTGGAGGAACAGCGGCTTTACTTTGAGCTCCACTCAGATGGCGGAGCTTGTCTCTCTTCTGTTGAATTACATTTTAGAATGACAAATGAGAACATACTTTTCTTGGATTTGGTCTTGACCCTTGTCTGATCTTCAGAGGGCTTTGTTGATTCGTAGTTCGGGGCTACAAGTCCACTGACAACATCGAGGAGCTTCTCACAGGCCATCTGAGTAATAAGTAAGAAGGAAGAAAAACTAATAAGTCCATGACAAAACACATGGTGATCCTAAGTAACATGGAGTGTATGATTGAATTACAACTACAAAGGCCTAAAGTTCGCAGTTGCTTGGGCCTCACTAGTTAAATGGCCAAGTAATGTTTTTGTTTCTAACTCAGCTCACATGTAAAATCACATTCTTCCCTCTCACACTTTATATGCAACCAGTACACGAGCATACCCTGTATTCTCCCAGTCCGTAGTGGCAGGAAGCTTGCTGTATGAGGGCCCTGTGGTGCTCCAGACTGGTCTGACCCGAGGGGCTCTGCTGGCCTGGGTGAAGTTGCTGCACGGCGGCCATCTGCTGCAGGCTCGACAGGGCCTTACGGTACTGTCCCTTGAGGACAAAGTGGCGAACGCTCTTGTTATAAATCACGTCAAGTCCAATTGGAATTGTTGTTTTTTTTGCTTTGAGGCCTTAGTGGCCACATGCGTGGACAGCACCTTTTAGCTCTTATTTCCAAAATTGTGTACAGTACTGAATTGGGTTCTTACGCCGACATATGGAGACTTATACTGCTATTTGGTGGTGTCCGAAGAGTATAACATACAATGGAATTTGGAAAAAAAAGTGTAAAAATAAAAATTAGCATGTCACTACACACTAAGTACACTTTTGTGTACTTATGGACTAAGTACATCATATCAAAAGATGATTGAATAGATTAACGTAGATCCCGACTTAAACAAGTTGAAAAACCTATTCGGGTGTTATCATTTAGTGGTCAATTGTACGGAATATGTACTGTACTGTGCAATCTACTAATCAAGTTTCAATCAATCAATCAAATGTTTTGTTTTTATTCTAGTTTGGGTTCGATAAGCCCAAATAGCAGAGATAAATTACAAAAAAAAGCATGTAAACAAACAGCTTGGGCCTTAAGAGGTTAAAAGTAAGTACAATGGTTGTTTATATGTCGTAGAGCAGTGGTTCTCAAATGGGGGTACGCGTACCCCTGGGTGTACTTGAAGGTATGCCAAGGGGTACGTGAGATTTTAAAAAAAATATTCTACAAAGAGCAAAAATTTAAAAAATCCTTTATAAATATATTTATTGAATAATACGTCAACAAAATATGAATGTAAGTGCATAAACTGTGAAAAGAAATGCAACAATGCAATATTCAGTGTTGACAGCTAGACTTTTTGTGGACATGTTCCATAAATATTGATGTTAAAGATTTATTTTTTTGTGAAGAAATGTTTAGAATGAAGTTGATGAATCCAGATGGATCTCTATTACAATCCCCAAAGAGGGCACTTTAAGTTGATGATTACTTCTATGTGTAGACATCTTTATTTATAATTGAATCACTTGTTTATTTTTCAACAACTTTTTTGGTATTTTTATATCTTTTTTTCCAAATAGTTCAAGAAAGACCACTAAAAATAAGCAATATTTTGCACTGTTATACAATTGAATAAATCTGAAACTGATGACATAGTGCTGTATTTTACCTCTTTATCTCTTTTTTTTCCAACCAAAAATGCTTTGTTCTGATTAGGGGGTACTTGAATTAAAAAAATGTTCACAGGGGGTACATCACTGAAAAAAGGTTGAGAACCACTGTCATAGAGAAACATATGACAGCTGTGAATTGGCATCTTATGTGTTTAAAAGCTATCATTGGAAAACAGGGCTACAATTGCATTGCTTCTAAATGACTATTGTGTTTTTTCCAATCGGTATGGTTACCCTTCACCTAATTTGTTAGTTAATGGGAGTGTTTTCTCTTGCCTGGTATATGATTATGTCCGTGAGGAATATTCGTAACCAAAGCCAGCTGTCTGTCTTCCACGTGGCACAGATCTTTTTGAACTCTTGAGAAAGCACACATTTGCAAATTCAGTCAAATTAATCAGGCAATCATTTAAAACTGCCATTTTAAAGAGTTACTGAATAGTGCCAGGGTACACATGAGAGGAAGAGAGGAGGTGTGTACCAGTTTCAAGGCTGTCGTGGGAATGAAGGAGGTCCCAGCTTTCTCTCGCTGTGTAAAAGCTCTCCAGAGTCTCTGACCAGCTGGGCATCTCGGTTTTGTTCACCAGGATGTGTCGACCACGCATCTTCCCGAGGCCTTCCTCATCATCGGAGCTCTAGAAAACACACACACAACACACACAGGGTTCAAGTTGAACCACTCCATTATTGCATTTCACTTTGACCACTGATTATATACTGTGTTTGACCAGTTAAAAGCAAGTTGTTTAAAGCACACATAAAAGTTTAAAGCTTAAGTATAACTTTTAAATGGTTTAGGCTTATGTTAAAATGGCAAATGGTTAAAGTTAAAAGGTTTAAAGTCAAAGCTTATGGATTAATGTTTAAAGTTAAAAGTGCAAAAGATTAATGCAGAGTTAAAAGATTAATTCATGTTTAACTCTTGCAAAAAGTTCAAACATTATGTAGAAAGTTTAAAACATTATTCAGAGGTTTAAAAGCATTTGTAGAACTTTGTTTGAAAATACCTGTGTAATAAAATTGTTAACATCTCTGTTTCTATGGTTTGAAGGTTTACAACCTGATGATTAATTGAAGTGAATTATATTTCTATAGTGGTTTTCTCTAGTGACTCAAAGCGCTTTTATACAGTGAGACCCAATATATAAGTTACATTTAAACCAGTGTGGGTGGCACTGGGAGCAGGTGGGTAAAGTGTCTTGCCCAAGGACACAACAGCAGTGACTAGGATGGCGGAAGCGGGGATCGAACCCGGAACCCTCAAGTTGCTGGCACGGCCGCTCTACCAACCGAGCTATACCGCCCCAAATTGAAGATCAACTGAAATGAAACCAACAATGCTTCAAGTTGGAAAATAAAAAGTTGATCAATTGGAAATCATGAGTTGTCCATGGGTCCTTTCGGAGTAGAAGAGTGGAACTTAACACTAACTGTAGTGACAAACCCTATAAAAATACATACTCCACAAATGCTAACAAGACAGAATGCTAAGAAGTAACAACAAAGCTAATGATCGCAGCCATGACTGTTGACCAAGTTTTTGCAGGAAAACAAACACCTGTGGTTTCAGCATTCAAAGCCCAGTTTTAACTCAAAGGGGAGCTGCACTTGTTTTGGAGTTTTGCCTATCATTCACATCATCATGAAAGACATGACAACAGATGCATTTTTAACGCATTTTAACTCGTAAATAAACGTAAATAAAAGTCAACTTACAGTGGAGCCGATGGGAGGTCCTCTATTCCGTCCATAAAACACAATAAATAACCATCCAAAAACTGCCAAAAATACTCCATTTACATTTCATGACATGATTATTAACCAAGTATTAATGATATTGTTATTATAAGCGCTAACGCAGACAGACTATTTATAGCGGCGCTGTGATCACAAGCTTGTGTGCCTATATTTATTTATTTAGCCTTTATTTAACCAGTTAAAATTCCATTGAGATCAAAGATCACGTTTCCAAGGGAGACCTGGCCAAGACGGCAGCAGCGAGGTTACATTAAAAAACGTTAAAACACATAAAACATCAAATTAACCACATTAAAACTTGCTCACATAACACGTGCATACAGACAAGGTAGACGGCAATCCTTTGTGAATTATATTTATATAGCGCTTTTCTCTAGTGACTCATAGTGAAACCCAATATCTAAGTTACATTTAAACCAGTGTGGGTGGCACTGGGAGCAGGTGGGTAAAGTGTCTTGCCCAAGGACACAACGGCAGTGACTAGGATGGCGGAAGCGGGAATCGAACCTGCAACCCTCAAGTTGCTGGCACGGCCACTCTACCACCCGAGCTATACCTTTCACAGAAGCTTTAAACTCATTCATAGTAACAAGGGTTTAAAGTTGAAGATTCGATTGTAGGTTATTCTAATCCTCCGGTGGTGAAAACCTAAGTGCGTTCTTGCTCAGTTCAGTTTTTACTTTGTGGACGACACATTGCAGAACATTTATTGACAAAGATCGTGATTTTTTTGTTTCTTTGTTAAAAGACAAGATAGATAATAAGATAAGATAAGATAGATATTGGTATCATCAAGTGTTAAGCTGCTTCCTTTCTTGTGGAAGTTTATTGTAGATCATAAATCATTCCTCTAACCTGGATAGGAGAAGGATGACGGGACGTATTCTGACAAGTTTTTCAACTTTGACAGCCAATTTAGACCTGGGAATGGGGAGGACGACATGAAAACACCCCTACTCATGCCAGCAATACCACTATTAAATTTGCAGATGACACCACAGTAGTGGTACTCATTCCTGGGAGGGATGAGTCTGCCTACAGAAATGAAATACATATTCTCAATGGAGGGGTCATCAAATCTGTGCTCGCGGGCAACACGTCGCCCGTAAGGACCCGATGAGTCGCTTGCTGGCCTGTTCTAAAAATAGCTCAAATAGCAGCACTTACCAAAGAGCTGCCTCTATTTTTTGAATTGTATTTATTTACCAGCAAGCTAGTCTCGCTTTGCTCAACATTTTTATTTCTTAGAGAGACAAAACTCAAATAGAATTTGAAAATCCAAGAAAATATCTTAAAGACTTGGTCTTCACTTGTTAAAATACATTTTAAGCTTCTTAAACTTATTTTTTTTACTTCTGCTTCTTATAAGTTTCAGAAAGACAATTTTAGAGAAAAAATACAACCTTAAAAATGATTTTTAGGATTTTTACACACATTTACCTTTTTACCTTTTAAATTCCTTCCCCTTCTTTCCTGACAATTTAAATCAATGTACAAGTAAATTAATTTTTTTATTGTAAAGAATAATAAATACATTTTTATTCAATTCTTCATTTTAGCTTCTGTTTTTTCGACGATGAATATTTGTGAAATATTTCTTCAAACTTACTATGATTAAAATTCCCAAAAAATTATTCTGGCAAATCTACAAAATCTGTAGAATCAAATTTAAATCTTATTTCAAAGTCTTTTGAATTTCTTTAAAAAATTTTGTTCTAGAAAATCTAGAAGAAATAATGATTTGTCTTTGTATATATGCAATATAGCTTGGTCCTATTTGTTATATATTCTAACAAAGTGCAGATTGGATATTAAACTATTTAAAACATGTCATCAAAATTCTAAAATTAATCTTAATCAGGAAAAAATACTAATGATGCTCCATTAATTATTTTTTTCAAAAAGATTCGAATTAGCTAGTTTTATTAATAATAACATAGAGTTAAAGGTAAATTGAGCAAATTGGCTATTTCTGGCAATTTATTGAAGTGTGTATCAAACTGGTAGCCCTTCGCATTAATCAGTACCCAAGAAGTAGCTCTTGGTTTCAAAAAGGTTGGTGACACCTGGTCTACACGTATCTCTTATGTTTGACTGCCATCTACTAGTCACACTTATCATTACACCATGTACCAAATAAAATTGCTTTGAGGTCGGTAAGCACAAGCAGAATTATTCCGTACATTAGGAGCACCGGGTTATAAGGCGCACTGCCGAGCTTTGAGGGGAAAAAACGGATTTTAAGCGCGCATTTTGCCTTTTTATCCCTTTTTCCAATTGTATTTTTAAAAAGTGCTGCTCGTCAATACAATATTTGGACACCCTTGCCTCATCCTCACCATTGTCTTCTCTCTGCCATCTGCCATTTTGCGTTTCTTATGCGCGTGTTTGACGGTTCCTCTCTCCAAATCCACATCATGGTACACGGAGCTCAAATCCTCCACTAAAATCCACGGCCCCGTGTTTAGAGTATTCACACCTGCCGAGAAAAGATTCATTCGGTTTAAACACAGTTGGGAACACAAGACTTGGAAGCAAAGATAGAGGCTGACCCTGGAACAGCGCTGGCTGTACGGCCGAGACGTAGAGGAAGGCGTTGCGGAAGAGGACCAGGGCGGCGCAGATGACCACCTGACTGCAGCAGCGGGCTCTGGTGTCCCCCTCAAGGCCGGGTAAGTAGCGACACAGCTCCTTTACTCTCTGAAGCAAGTCCGTGTAGCTCCTGCAAAAATAAATACACTTTCATAAACCTCACATTACCACTGACTCACACAAGATCATTCATTTCAGCCACAAATTCTAACAGTGGAACCTTGATTTGCAAACTTATATAAAAATGTTTGTACATGTTAATGTACCAATGATTGTCACACACACACTAGGTGTGGTGAAATTTGTCTTCTGCATTTGACCCATCCCCTTGTTCACCCCGTGGGAGGTGAGGGGAGCAGTGGGCAGCAGCGGTGCCGTGCCCGGGAATCATTTTTGGTGATTTAACCCCCAATTCTAACCCTTGATGCTGAGTGCCAAGCAGGGAGGTAATGGTTCCTATTTTTATAGTCTTTGGTATGACTCGGCCGAGTTTTTAACTCACAACCTACCGATCCCAGGGCGAACATTAACCACTAGGCCACTGAGTAGGCCTATCAAAGAACATAATAATAATAATAATGGATTAGATTTATGTCACGCTTTTCTATTGTTAGATACTCAAAGCGCTCACAGAGAAGTGGGAACCCATCATTAATTTACACCTGGTGGTGGTAAGCTACATCTGTAGCCACAGCCGCCCTGGGGTAGACTGACGGAAGCGTGGCTGCCAGTTTGCGCCTACGGCGCCTCCGACCACCACCAATCATTCATTCATCATTCATTCACCAGTGTGAGCGGCACCGGGGGCAAAGGGTGAAGTGTCCTGCCCAAGGACACAACGGCAGCGATTTGGATGTCAATAGGTGGGAAGCGAACCTGCAACCCTCAGGTTTCTGGCACGGCCGCTCTACTCACTACGCCATTTTTCCACAAGAAAACAATGTACAAACATAGCAGCTAAAATCATCGGCCAACCCACTCCCAACAATTCAGATCCAAACCAAAGGTCCATCATTCGAATGGCAAACACAATAGTCCAGGATATGACTCACCCACTACACCTATACATCATCCCACTACCATCAGGGCGCAGGTACAGAACTAACAAATTCCGGAGGGCCCGCCTCGGAAAAAACCTTATCCCTGCAGCTATAGCCGCCCTAAACAGCAGGCCCTGGCCGACCTGTCTGACAAGCCTGTAAATGTGTTGGTCATGTACGATGTCTTTTTGTTATTTTTGTTTGTGATGTGTAATGTACGGCAGTGAAAAGGAATTTCCCCAAAGGGGACCAATAAATCTAAATCTAAATCAAATCAAATCAAAATGTAGACATGAAAAATGACCAATAGCTCCACTGCTTCAGCTGTAATGAATATAATGGAGGATATAGCAACAGCAACTGATAATAAGAAATACACTATAGGGGTGTTTCTCGATCTTAAAAAAAGCATTTGACACTATAGATCAGTGGTTCTCAAATGGGGGTACGCGTACCCCTGGGGGTACTTGAAGGTTTGCCAAGGGGTACGTGAGATTTTTTTTTAAATATTCTAAAAATAGCAACAATTCAAAAATCCTTTATAACTATATTTATTGAATAATACTTCAACAAAATATGAATGTAAGTTCATACACTGTGAAAATAAATGCAACACACCTACTCAGTGGTGGTTAGAATGTCCGCCCTGAGATCGGTAGGTTGTGATTTCAAACCATACCAAAGACTATAAAAATGGGACCCATTACCTCCCTGCTTGGCACTCAGCATTAAAGGTTGGAATTGGGGGTTAAATCACCATAAATGATTCCCGGGCGCGGCACCGCTGCTGCTCACTGCTCCCCTCACCTCCCAGGGGGGTGATCAAGGGTAATGGGTCAAATGCAAAGAATAATTTCACCACATCTAGTATGTGTGTGACAATCATTGGTACTTTAACATAACAATGCAATATTCAGTGTTGACAGCTACATTTTTTTGTGGACATGTTCCATAAAGAATCATGAATCCTGATGGATCTCTATTATAATCCCCAAAGAGGGCAATTTAAGTTGATGATTACTTCTATGAGTGGAAATCTTTATTTATAATTGAATCACTTGTTTATTTTTCAACAAGTTTTTAGTTATTTTTATATCTTTTTTTCAAAATAGTTCAACAAAGACCACAACAAATGAGCAATATTGTGCACTGTTATACAATGGAATAAATCAGAAACTGATGACATAGTGCTGTATTTTACTTCTTTATCTCTTTTTTTCAAACAAAAATGCTTTGTCTGATTAGGGGGTACTGTATTTTTCGGACTATAAGTCGCAGTTTTTTTTCATAGTTTGGCCAGAGGTGTGACTTATACTCAGAAGCGACTTATATGTGAAATTATTAACACATTACCGTAAAATATCAAATATTATTATTTAGCTCATTCACGTAGGAGACTAGACGTCTAAGATTTCATCGGATTTAGCAATTTGGAGCGACAGATTGTTTGGTAAAGGTATAGCATGTTCTATATGTTATAGTTATTTGAATGACTCTTACCATAATATGTTAGGTAAACATACCAGGCACGTTGGTTATTTATGCCTGATATAACATTCACTCATTCAGCCTGTTGTTTACTATTCTTTATTTATTTTAAATTGCCTTTCAAATGTCTATTCTTGGTTTTGGGTTTTATCAAATAAATTTCCCCAAAAAATGCGACTTATACTCCAGTGCGACTTATATATGTTTTTTTCCTTCTTTGTTATGCATTTTCGGTAGGTGCGACTTATACTCCAAAAAATACAGTACTTGAATTAAAAAAATGTTCACAGGGGGTACATCACTGAAAAAACGTTGAGAACCACTGCTATAGATCATTCTATATTTTTGTCGAAGTTGCATTCATTTGGTGTGAGAGGAGTAGTTTTAGACTGGCTAAGAAGTTTTTCAGATAATAGACAAGAGTTTGTGGATTTTGTGGGTAATACATCTGAGCAAAAGAGGATTGAATGTGGGATTCAACAAGGTTCGGTTTTGCGACCAAAATTGTTTATTTTATATATTAATGGGGATAGGTTGATTGGCAACACTGTGTTGGCCCTGCGATGAGGCGGCGACTTTTCCAGGGTGTAGCCCGCCTTCCGCCCGAATGCAGCTGAGATAGGCTCCAGCGACCCCCCGCGACCACAGAAAGGACAAGCGGTAGAAAATGGATGGATGGACGATATATGTGAGGTATCAAAGTTATTTAATTTTGTATTAGTGGACGACACCAAGTTTTATAGTTCGGTAAATGACTTAAAAGCGTTATCTAACATTATTGAACAGGAAATGATTAAACTTAAGAAATACTTTAATGTCAATAAATGATCAATAAATGTAAAAAAACAAAGTTTATAATTTTTTGTAAGAGGAAAAGGGAGGTAACTATCAAACTGTCGATAGATGGAATTGATATTGTAAGGGTTGAACTTGGATTTTTAGGAGTGATACTGGATGACATGGAAATCTCATATTGCGCATGTACTTTTGGAAAAAGATGTCTAAAAGCATTTTTATATTAAATAAGGTCAAATATGTTTTAGATTATCGGGCAATGCATATATCGTATTGTGCACTTATAGTGCCATATATCAGCTCCTGTGTGGGAGTGTGAGGGAACACATACAAGAGTACCATCAACTACAGAAAATGTAGTTGATCGTAGCTCTTTTTCTGTAGTATCAACTACAGAAAAGAGCTATAAGGATTATTCATAAAGCAGATTATTTAGAACACACCAACATATTATTTATCAATTCTGCTTTATTGAAACTACAGGAGCTAGTAAAGTTACAGACATTATGTGTTATGTTTAACGCTAAAAGTAAAACATTACCAGCAAATTTACAAAAAATGTTTGTCATCACTTCTGAGAATGAAGAGCATAGAAGAAAAGTTCATTTCAAACATCAATTCACAAGCACACCCCTTTACTGGTTTAGATCATATCTCTCTGTCCACACTCAATTTCTTCAACTCCGTTCATTCAAATCCCCTCTGTCTCCCATTTCCTCTGGTGTCTCCCAGGGCTCTGTTCTTGATCCCCTGGTTTTTATCATTTACATTATTCCCCTTGGCAATATTTTCCGTAAATTAAAAATACAATTTCACTGTTATGCGGATGACACCCAGCTGTACATCTCAACCAAACCAACTGCTTCTCTTCCTCCTTCCTCCCTTACAGACTGCATCAGTGAACTCAAGCAGTGGTTCTCATCCAACTTCCTTCAACTCAATCGTAATAAAACCGAAATCTTACTTGTAGGTACAAAAAACATTCTCGCCAAAGCAGTGTTAATTTTGTTGACGAAAAATTTTCGTCATAGTTATCGTCAACGACCTTTTTTTTCTGACTAAAACGAGACAATAACTAAATAAAAAATAATTTACAAGGACTAAGACGATGACGAGGTGTATAGACATATTCGTCAACGAATAAAAACGAGACGAAAATGTCTGCCAGAGACGAGATCCAATTGGAACTCATTTCGTTAGGAAGAGGCGGGAGGAGTTGGGAAGAGAACCAATCAGAGCGACGTGGGAAGGAAGTTACATAAACATAGTTTGCGTTTGAGACTGACCCGGGAATGCGCTGCAGAAGACAACATGTCAACGCCGGGGAGGAAGAGGAGAGAGGACATATGGGGAAATTTTATATTTGACGTCAAAGATAACAAGACGCCGTGTAAGAAATGCAGCGCGAGGATTACGGGGAAAAACACAACAAACTTGAAGCGACATTTACAGTCGAATCACCCCGAAATCCACACACAGGTAAGCATTTTCCACAACATTCAACTCACTCGACGTTATCCTCTTTATTACACGGCTTACTTGTGAAATACTACATTTGAGACATAATTTTGCGTGGCGTGGCGCATTGGGAGAGTCGCCGTGCGCAACCCGAGGGTCCCTGGTTCAAATCCCACCTAGTACCAACCTCGTCACGTCCGTTGTGTCCTGAGCAAGACACTTCACCCTTGCTCCTGATGGGTGCTGGTTGGCGCCTTGCAGGGCAGCTCCCTCCATCAGTGTGTGAATGTGTGTGTGAATGGTTAAATGTGGAAGTAGTGTCAAAGCGCTTTGAGTACCTTGAAGGTAGAAAAGCGCTATACAAGTACAACCCATTTATTTATTTATTTATCAAAATACGACTTGCATCAGTGATTTTTCCGCTTTTTTGCTTTGACTTTCAGAAATTGAAGGGAAAGTTTACATATTACCCTTTAGTCGACTAAATCTACTGTAGTTTTCGTCGACTATAATCTTACGATATTTCGTCAACTAAAACTAGACTAAAACTAAAACAATTTAAATAACTAAATTACATTTTAGTCAAAAGACTATGACTAAAACTAAATCAAATTTTGATGTCAAAATTAACACTGCGCCAAAGCCAACAGCTTGTTCGTTACTCTCGGCAATTCTTTTGTCTCCCCCTCCTCCCAAGTCAAGAGTCTGGGTGTCATCCTCGACAGCACACTTTCCTTTCAAACCCACATAAACAGCATTACCCGGTCTGCTTACTTTCATCTACAAAACATTAATCGACTTCGCCCATCCCTTGGCTTACCCCACATACTGCTGCCATACTAGTCCAAAGCCTTGTCACCTCTTGCCTGGACTATTGCAACTCTCTCCTGTTTGGTCTCCCTCCCAAATCACTTCACAAACTTCCGCTTCTCCAGAACTCTGCAGTCCGGCTAATCACCAGAACCCCTTCAATCCAACACATCTCCCCTGTTCTGCAGCAACTCCACTGGTTACCCATCAAATACTGTATCCACTTTCAAATAATTCTCCTCACTTTCAAAACTATCCATAACCTCTCCGTCATATCTCTCTGACCTGCTCCATGTCGCCACACCCTCACGTTCCCTAAGATCTTCTTCATCCATCCATCTCACTGTCCCCTTATTTAAACTGTCCACCATTGGTGCCCGAGCTTTCATCCGCACTGCCCCTCATCTTTGGAACTCATTACCACCAGACTTCTGTAACTTAGACTCAATATCCCTCTTCAAATCAAGACTCAAAAAACACCTATTCTTAACTGCTTATTCACTGTAAATCTTATTGATCTCTGTGGTTGTTGTTTTTATCCAATTGCCATCCATCCATCCATCATCTTCCGCTTATTCGAGGTCGGGTCGCGGGGGCAGCAGCCTAAGCAGGGAAGCCCAGACTTCCCTCTCCCCAGCCATTTCGTCTAGCTCCTCCCGGGGGATCCCGAGGCGTTCCCAGGCCAGCCGGGAGACATAGTCTTCCCAACGTGTCCTGGGTCTTCCCCGTGGCCTCCTACCGGTTGGACGTGCCCTAAACACCTCCCTAGGGAGGCGTTCGGGTGGCATCCTGACCAGATGCCTGAACCACCTCATCTGGCTCCTTTCGATGTGGAGGAGCAGCGGCTTTACTTTGAGTTCCTCCCGGATGGCAGAGCTTCTCACCCTATCTCTAAGGGAGAGCCCCTCCACCCGGCGGAGGAAACTCATTTCGGCCGCTTGTACCCGTGATCTTATCCTTTCGGTCATGACCCAAAGCTCATGACCATAGGTGAGGATGGGAATGTAGAACGACCAGTAAATTGAGAGCTTTGCCTTCCGGCTCAGCTCCTTCTTCACCACAACGGATCGATACAACGTCCGCATTACTGAAGACGCCGCCGATCCAATTGATTTTATTGTTTTGATTCTGTACAGTGTCTTTGAGTGCCCAGAAAGGCGCCTTATAAGTAACATTTATTATTATAATCCGGTGCGCCATATGGTCCGGAAAATATGGTAATTATAAGGCACAGCTCGGTTGGTAGAGTGGCCGTGCCAGCAACTCAAAGGGTTGCAGGCTCGATTCCCGCTTCCGCCATCCTAGTCACTGCCGTTGTGTCCTTGGGCAAGACACTTTACCCACCTGCTCCCAGTGCCACCCACACTGGTTTAAATGTAACTTAGATATTGGGTTTCACTATGTAAAGCGCTTTGAGTCACTAGAGAAAAGCGCTATATAAATATAATTCACTTCACTTCACAGACAGCATGCAGACGTACGATTTCCTTTAGGAATACTTTCTGTTCCGATATACGTAATGATGCTAATATGATTTTTTGGGGGGGGGTTTTAGTTAAAGAATATAACTTAGCTTTAAAGTAATGCATATTTTGTGTGTTGTTTGTTTTCAAGAAAGGTAAACATCAGTAGCTTGCCTACCTCTGTCCTTTGTCTCCCTGCCATTCACATCGAGCTCCGACAACAGCAAGAAGGTCCAACAGCCTCTCCCAAGGTTCAGCTACCACCGATGACTTCTCCGACAAGCCGTCAATCACATAGCGTTGAGAGCCCCGCGAGACAGAGGGAGACTTCAGTGGACCCCCTTCTTGAGAGACTGAGAGAAAGAGGGGAGGAAATAAAAAAACATCCAAGATTATTTCTTGTAGGATAAATGTAAACATAACGAGGGAGCTCTGGGTTACCATTCATCGGTCCATCCGGTGAAGGTCCTCGGGCGACATAGCCGATGTAGAATTCAGCAGCTTTGAGAATGTATTTCTGCATCAGGCTGGCGGGCAGACGCATATCCATGTTGTTTATCAGCAGAGGGAGGACGTCACACACTGTAACACCAAGAGAGAAACTACGTGAGGTACAATAAATTGGAAGTCAACCAACATCCGCGCACGCGTTTCACTCACCGAAAAGTTTTCTGAAGCAGTTGACAGGCGACTCCACTTTCTCAGATGCTTCTGCCTCCAACAGTGTCTCGCCAAGACTCACCTACAGTCAAGATCAAAAGTTAACAAAAGTTAATACTGTACACTTGTAAAGAACATAATGTCATGGCTGTCTTGAGTTTCCAATCATTCCTACAACTCTTATTTTTTTGGGATAGAGTAATTGGAGCACATACTTGTTGGTCACAAAAAACATTCATTATGTTTGGTTCTTTTATGAATTTGTTATGGGTCTACTGAAAATGTGAGCAAATCTGCTGGGTCAAAAGTATACATACAGCAACGTTAATATTTACTTACATGTCGCTTGGCAAGTTTCACTGCAATAAGGCACTGTGGTCTGGATTATGTTATTGTTATTTTTTGTGAGATTTTGGACTCTTTTACTTCCTGTTTGCACTCCCTTGTTTTGTTTGGTTACCATGCCGACCTATTAGTTTCACCTGCCTCTGGTGTTCGAGACACGCACCTGCTCTAATCAAAAGACCCTTATTTAAGCCTGTCTTTGCCAGTCAGTCGGCCTGGCGTCATTGCATGTTTTCACGCGATACCATAGTTCATGTTGTTCGCTTCATGCTGTGTCTCAGTAAGTTTTGTTTGTTCCACGCCAGTTTATGCTGTTTGTTTCATGCCACATGTTTTCTGTTTGTTCCACGCCGTAATGTTTACCTCATGCTCTGCCAAGATTTCTTGAGTTGGATTAATTAATATGTTCCTACCTTCACGCCTGGTCCGGAATAGTCCGTTTGCATCCCGGGAGAACAAACCTCGCAGTAAGCTGCGACCTCCCACCCCACTTGGAGAAAAAACATGGTTGGTTGCATAAACAAAAACGTTCGAATAACATACAGTATAGGCCAAAAGTTTGGACACACCTTTTCATTTCAATGCGTTTTCTGTATTTTCATAACTATGAAAATGACTATGTAGATTGTCATTGAAGGCATCAAAACTAGGGGTGTAACGGTACGTGTATTTGTATTGAACCGTTTCGGTACGGGGGCTTTGGTTCGGTTCGGAGGTGTATCGGACGAGTTCCACACGGACATATTAAGTAGCGCACCACACGTTTTGTAAACAATGCACACCGAGGCACCATGAATTGAATAACGTGGACCCCGACTTATAAACAAGTTGAAAATCTTATTCGGGTGTTACCATTTAGTGGTCAACTGTACGGAATATGTACTGCACTGTGCAATCTATTAATAAAAGTTTCAATCAATCAAAAAAATTAAAAAAAACAACACATGGCATGCTAACAGGGACCGCGGGCTACGATAGACTGACCACACCTCCTCTTTTCACCAGACATGTCCGCTTTTGCGGGGCTGTACAGGTGGAGTTTCTTAAATGCCTCAAATGTCCGACATTTTAAGTTAGGATTGCGTGTATTTTCAAAGTACGTTCAGGGTTAAGAAGGGGTTAAAAAATGATAATAAATGTGTGCGCTGGCAACATTCATGAGGGAGGGGGAGAGAGAGAGAGCGAGAGAGTTATGATAAATGCGGATGCGTCGCCAGGCTCTGCTTTTTAAGCAAAGATTTCAGATTTAATTTTTTATTATCTAAAGCAGGGGTGTCAAAAGTGTGCCCCGGAGGCCATTTGCGGCCCACAGCTAATGTTTTAAAGGCCCATAACACATTCTACAAATACTATTAAAATAAACAAAAACAAATAAAAGTGAAATACAAAAGCTTAAAGGCTAAATGTAATTTAGAAAAAGTTGCAACGTTGACTAACAAAACAAAGCTGTTTTTTTTTCTTTTGCTCAAAACATAATACTGAATCAAAATCAATGTTATTATGAATTATTGACCTATTCAAGTTTCCGATTACTTCACATATATATTCCACTAAGAAAAATATTTTTGGTGGAAGATTTAGCAAATTTGTTAAATAAATACCCCAAAAATGTATATTTTGTTGTTTTCTTACTGTACCGAAAATGAACCGAAACGTGACCTCTGAACCGAAGTACGTACCGAACTGAAATTTTTGTGTACCGTTACACCCCTAATCAAAATTATGACAAGTGAAAACCCAATTAGGTGACTACCTCTTGAAGCTCTTCGAGAGAATGCCAAGAGTGTGCAAAGCAGTAATCAGAGCAAAGGGGGTGGCTATTTTGAAAAAACTACAATAAAAAACATGTTTTCAGTTATTTCACCTTTTTTTTAAAGTACATAATTCCAAATGTGTTCATTCATAGTTTTGATGCCTTCAGTTACAATCTACAATGTAAATAGTCATGAAAATAAAGAAAATGCATTGAATGAGAAGATGTGTCCAAACTTTTGGCCTGTGCTGTAGGTTAATTTTCATACTTAAATAATAATAACAGACCAAATAAATGTTACAAAGACGACGTAACTCCGTGGCAGTAAACCTGCAAAAAAATGTGTTCTTCTCAGGTTCCTCTACGCTTACATTTTAGCACTTTGAACTTATTTTACTACACTTTATTAAGCATTTCTTATATACTCCTTTTGTTTACACCTTAATTTAAAGAGGTTATTGTTAAGTGTTTTTGTGATTTTTGAATTTTGTCTACATTGATTGTTTTCCATGTGTTGATAATTAGTTTCCTTTCTATCTTGATAGTTGAGGGGATTATAATCCCATTCATCCATCCATCCATTTCCTACCGCTTATTCCCTTTGGGCTCGCGGGGGGCGCTGGTGCCTATCTCAGCTACAATCGGGCGGAAGGCGCGGTACACCCTGGACAAGTCGCCACCTCATCGCAGGGGATTATAATCAGAATAAAAATGTTAATATTTCATATATTTTTCTCTTGGTCCATATTTCTATATGTCATAAAAAAAATAATCGATTAATATTGATATCAACCAGTATATAACCTATATCGTGATACACGCCTAATCGATACCAATTAAAAATGCCATAATAAAATGTTTGCTATATGTAACTGTATATTTTTTGTTGAGAAGGAGCATGGTTGGATGCATAAACAAAAGCGCTCGCATAATATAAATTAGTGTGTAAAAACTCCCCTAGAGGGGGGGGGGTTCCCACATATGCGGTCCTCTCCAAGGTTTCTCAAAGTCATCATTGTCACCGACGTCCCACTGGGTGTGAGTTTTCCTTGCCCTTATGTGGGCTCTACCGAGGATGTCGTTGTGGTTTGTGTTGTGGTTTGTGCAGCCCTTTGAGACACTAGTGATTTAGGGCTATATAAATAATCATTGATTGATTGAGTGATTGAATTTCAATGCTTGAATAAAAATAACAGACTAAATAAATGTTACACAGACCTTGCAGCCCCCGGCAGTAAATTCGCAGAAATTGTTTGTCTCAAGTTTCTCTATGTTTACATTTTCACATGTTGTACTATTTTGCTACACTTTATTAAGCATTTATTATATACTCCCCCACCTTAAGAAGTTATTGTTAAGTGCTTTTGTGATTTTAGAATGTTGTTTAAATTGATTGCATGAGTGTTTTCCATGGTTGTGTTGGCATTTCCTTTTCTTTCTGCCTTGATAGCTGAGAGGATAATAATCAGAGGAAGGCTACATTTTAAATTAAATTGTATAAGATTTCATATATTTTTCTCTTGGTCCATACTTTGTCATAAAGCATATCAATTATTATTGATATCAACCAGTATAAAATCTATATCATGATACAATTTTCAGCCATATCGCACTGCCCTAGTGTGTACATCCTGTTACTGTTACCGTGACTTACCCCATGTTGGACAACGGACTCTGGAAAGCGCTTTAATAACAGCAACAGCATCTCCGCCTTCTCCAAAGTGTTGAAGCACTGCTCGGTGGCTTTCAGCAACATCTCACATTGTATACGACCAGGCAGTGTTTCAAAAAGACCTGGTAGAAACAAACCTGGCTTCTGAAATGCTCGTTGAACCCAAAAGGGGAGTAATATATCAAATGTTTCTCTTACCTCGAAGAAACTGTGAATGTTTGTCTTGGGAGTCACTCCGCAGTGCAGCTGTGATGACACTGATCTCGCGCCACACAATGGGCTGATCTGGAAAATTTAAGAACCTAAAAGGACAGACAGTATATTGATTAAATGATTGATTGATTGATTGATTGATTGAAACGTTTATTAGTAGACTACACAGTACAGTACATATTCCATACAATTGACCACTAGTTTAGTTTCATTTAGTTGATTATTTCTTTGATCAGTGGTCAACAAAATAAAAAAACAAATAGTTTTACATAAACAGTTGTACATTCATGAATTGAAAATGTTGCAGACCGAAAGGGTTTAGGCTGAAGTTGAACACTTATTGCACCTAACCCTATACACAATGTCAAATACCAGATGAGTTTCCAAAAATTATGAAATTTCTTTTGCATTATATGTATTATAAATACACCGTGTACACAACATAAACACTGTTCAATTATATACACAGTGAAGGCATGTGAAATATCCTTGTACATGTGTTAAAACTTTGTACCAATTATATACTATATACAAACAAACATACTTCCATTAATATTTATTTCCCAGATTTAGTTTGTAACTAACTGTGTTGATTCAAGAGTGATATATTTTTCCAAGACATTGTTCTTAAAGTATAACTAAATGGCAACACCCGAATAAGTTTTTCAACTTGTTTAAGTCGGGGTCCACGTTATCAATCAATCAATGTTTATTTATATAGCCCCAAATCACAAATGTCTCAAAGGACTGCACAAATCATTACGACTACAACATCCTCGGAAGAACCAACAAAAGGGCAAGGAAAACTCACACCCAGTGGGCAGGGAGAATTCACATCCAGTGGGACGCCAGTGACAATGCTGACTATGAGAAACCTTGGAGAGGACCTCAGATGTGGGCAACCCCCCCCCTAGGGGACCGAAAGCAATGGATGTCGAGCGGGTCTAACATGATACTGTAAAAGTTCAATCCATAGTGGCTCCAACACAGCCGCGAGAGTTCAGTTCAAGCGAATCCAAGACAGCAGCGAGAGTCCCGTCCACAGGAAACCATCTCAAGCGTTAATTAATTCATGGTACAAATATATACTATCAGCATAATACAGTCGTCATACAAGTTAATCATCGGAGTATATTCATTGAGGATGAGGACGGGGTTAGGTTAGGTTGCTATCAGCATATTTCAGTCATCACACAAGTTTATCATATGAGAAATCAACATGTGTTTGTGTTACCTGCACATAGGGCTGGGCGATATATCGATATACTCGATCGTGGGTTTTTCTCTGTGCGTTATAGAAAATGACTATATTGTGATATTCGCGTATACGTTCTCACGCAGTTGCTTTTAGCTGCTGGCATTACACTACAGGCTCTTTCCACTCTTTCTTGCCTCTGTTTTTTACAGACGGCAAGCGCACCTTCTTACATGCGTCACATACGTATACGCCCTCGCGAAGCAGAGGGATAGTACCATGGGTATGGTTAGCTTTGGTGCGAGTGGTAATACGAGAGAAAGAAGGTGCGAATCTGGTAACAAATGAAGGAAGAATTAATTCCCAAAGAAAAACAGCAGGGGGTCCATCGTCTGGCGGTGGTTTGGCTTCAAGTGGGAAGCTGTCCAACAGGCAACCGTAATGTGTCAAGTGTGGGGCAAAAGCGTTGCTACAAAAAGTGGCATTACTGCTAATATGTAGCATCATTTGAAAAGTCACCTGCTAGAGAATGAAGAGTGCTTACTCCGCATGTCAACATCTCCATTCGATGCCACACAAACAAAATGCAGAGGCAACCATTTCCACATCAACACCGTATGAAAAAAATAGTCAACAACATAAGGAGATAACGTCTGCAGTAACCTACCACATAGTGATTTGATTTCCTATTATGCAGCTTATTTTTATTTAACAGTTGTTGAAATATTTTGTGTGACATCATGCACAAAAGTGCACCTTTTTAAAATTGGTTTTAAACTATTGTAGTGGCGTTCTGTACAAAAAGTGCACTTTAATTTAGTATTGTTTTGATATGTCATCTTAGTGACATCATGCACAAAAGTGCACTAACATCTTATTTTAAAATGTCCCTGACAATCTTGCACTTTCTTTTTTGAAATGACATGAATGTTTGTGCCACTGCTTAATAACGGTTTAGTAAATACAGTTTTGGTCGATTGACTTAGTTGTGATTTCCCTCTCTGCATGAAAGTTTAAAATGAGCATATATTAATGCAGTATGAACATCCATCGATCCATCCATTTTCTACCGCTTTTTCCCTTTGGGGTCGCTGGTGCCTATCTCAGCTACAATGGGGCGGAAGGCGGGGTACACCCAAAGAACAAAAATGTTTTAATGTAGACACATAGAATCATCATACTGCTGTGATTATATTCATTAAGTGTTCATTCAAGGCTAAGGCAAAATATCCAGATATACTGTATATCGTGTATCGTGATATGGCCTAAAAATATCGAGATACTAAAAAAAGGCCATATTGCCCAGCCCTACCTGCATAACAACTACTAATAACAAGGTGGACTAAAACTTACATGTCGTAAAGCAGTCTCCCTGCACAAGATGTCTTTTCTGCATTGCGTTCAATGATGTACATTTCATACTGTAAAGAGAAAAAAAAACAATAATTGGCATATATTAAACACATCACTTAAAAGTTTTGCACCACAGATTGATTGAAAATTGCCTAGATTGCACAGTACAGTACATATTCCGCACAATTGACCACTAAATGGTAACACCCCAATAAGTTTTTCAATTTGTTTATGTCGGGTTCCATGTTAATCAATTCATGGTAGAGCCACCACAGTTTGTAAACAAAACCTTTCATAGATGTGTTATGTGTAGAAGCAGTAGCTGATCAGAATCAGAATCGGAAATAGTTTATTGAACCCAGATGGGAAATTAAAATGTTCAGCACAATCCCATTCAAGATCAGACAAACATTACAGCGAGACAGAACAGGATCAAACATTACAGGGAGACAGAACAGGATCAAACATTACAGGGAGACAGAACAGGGTCAAACATTACAGGGAAACAGAACAGGATCAAACATTACAGGGAGAAAGAACAGGGTCAAACATTACAGGAAGACAGAACCGGATCAAACATTACAGGAAGACAGAACAGGATCAAACATTGCAGGAAGACAGAACAGGATCAAACATTACAGGGAGACAGAACAGGATCAAACATTAAAGGGAGAAAGAACAGGATCAAACATTACAGGGAGACAGAACAGGGTCAAACATTACAGGGAGACAGAACAGAGTCAAACATTACAGGAAGACAGAACAGGATCAAACATTACAGGGAGACAGAACAGGATCAAACATTACAGGGAGACAGAACAGGATCAAACATTACAGGGAGACAGAACAGGATCAAACATTACAGGGAGACAGAACAGGGTCAAACATTACAGGGAGACAGAGCAGGATCAAACATTACAGGGAGACAGAACAGGATCAAACATTACAGGGAGACAGAACAGGATCAAACATTACGGGGAGACAGAACAGGATCGCTGACGGGTCTGTTAACTTCCAGTGCCCCTTTCAAAAAAGGGGAGATATAGGAAAACGATGATTGCAATTTTTAGGCCTATTTTTTTCATGCCTGGCTGGCGCTGGGCTGACACACTCTGCGATTGACCGGTAGCTCGTGATCAACGTAACTGACTTACAGTACTTTCGCTCTTCGTGTCAATCGTTGTCAGTGTTCAAGCCACAAATTGTAATTTTCTACAAAATGGCTACTAAAACAATGTAACTAAAAAACAAAAAAATCTGTCTTTTTTTTTAGTCCACATTTTTTTCTAAATCCTGAAACTGCTGTTTTTTGGCATCTAGGTTAATTTATACTGCCCTATATTTTGTACCTGTTGTCATATTTTGAACAATTGTAAACTAAACAAGCTGAAAGTGTCATCACAACACCCATATAAGTTGCCCTTTTCTTGCATTTAATAAAAAAAATGCATTTAATAATTTGACATAAATAGCTTTTATTGGTTAGATAAGGTGCAGCACGGTGGGACAGGAGTTAGTGCATGTGCCTCACAATACTAAAGTCCTGAGTTGTCCTGGGTTGTGTGGGTCTCTACGGGTACTCCGGCTTCCTCGCACCGCCAAAAACATGCACCTGGGGATAGGTTGATTGGCAACACTAAATTGGCCCTGGTGTGTGAATGTTGTCTGTCTATCTGTGTTGGCCCTGCAATGAGGGCGACTTGTCCAGGGTGTACGCCACCTTCCGCCCGAATGCAGCTGAGACAGGCACCAGCGACCCCAAAATGAACAAGTGGTAGAAAATGGATGGATGGGTGGTTAGTTAGGTTGATTGGCATGGCCCCTAGTGTGTGAATGTGAGTGTAAATGTTGTCTTGTCTATCTGTGTTGGCCCTGCGATGAGGGCCGACTTGTCCAGAGTGTATACCGCCTTCCGCCCGAATGCAGCTGAGATAGGCTTCAGCAACCTGAAAGGGACAAGCAGTGGAAAATGGATGGATGGTTAGTTAGGTTGATTGGCATGGCCCTAGTGTGTAAATGTTGTCTTGTCTATCTGTGTTGGCCCTGCGATGAGGTGGTGACTTGTCCAGGGTATGCCCCGCCTTCCGCCCGAACGCAGATGAGATAGGCTCCAGTGACCCTCCACAAACCCGAAAGGGACAAGCGGTAGAAATGGATGGATGGATGGTTAGTTAGGTTGATTGGCGTGGCCCTAGTGTGTGAATGTTGTCTTGTCTATCTATGTTGGCCCTGCGATGAGGTGGAGACTTGTCCAGGGTGTACGCCGCCTTCTGCCCAAATGCAGCTGAGATAGGCTCCAGCGACCCCCCGTGACCCCGAAAGGGACAAGCGGTAGAAAATGGATGGATGGATGGTTAGTTAGGTTGATTGGCATGGCCCTAGTGTGTGAATGAGAGTGTGAATGTTGTCTGTCTATCTGTGTTGGCCCTGCGATGAGAGCGACTTGTCCAGGGTGTAACCCGCCTTCCGCCCGAATGGAGCTGAGATAGGCTTCAGCACCCCCTGCGACCCCGAAAGGGACAAGCGGTGGGAAATGGATGGATGGTTAGTTAAGTTGATTAGCATGGCTCAAGTGTGTAAATGTTGTCTTGTCTATCTGTGTTGGCCCTACGATGAGGGCGACTTGTCCAGGGTGTACACAGCCTTCCACCCGAATGCAGCTGAGATAGGCTTCAGCAACCCCCACGACCCCGAAAGGGACAAGCAGTGGAAAATGGATGGATGGTTAGTTAGGTTGATTGGCATGGCCCTAGTGTGTAAATGTAGTCTTGTCTATCTGTGTTGGCCCTGCGATGGATGGCGACTTGTCCAGTGTGTACCCCGCCTTCCACCCGAATGCAGCTGAGATAGGCTTCAGCGACCCCCGCGACACCGAAAGGACAAGCGGTAGGAAAGGGATGGATGGATGGATGGTTAGTTAGGTTGATTGGCATGGCCCTAGTGTGTGAATGTGAATGTGAATGTTGTCTGTCTATCTTTGTTGGCCCTGTGATGAGAAGGCGACTTGTCCAGGGTGTACGGCGCCTCCCGCCCGAATGCAGCTGAGATAGGCTCCAGTGACCCTCCACGACCCCGAAAGGGACAAGCGGTAGAAAATGGATGGATGGATGGTTAGTTAGGTTGATTGGCGTGGCCCTAGTGTGTGAAAGTTGTCTTGTCTATCTGTGTTGGCCCTGTGATGAGGTGGCGACTTGTCCAGGGTGTACGGTGCCTTCCGCCCAAATGCAGCTGAGATAGGTTTCAGCGACCCCCGCGACCCCAAAAGGGACAAGAGGTAGAAAATGGATGGATGGATGGTTAGGTTGATTGGCATGGCCCTAGTATGTAAATGTTGTCTTGTCTATCTGTGTTGGCCATGCGAAGAGTCGGCGACTTGTCCAGGGTGTATGCCGCCTTCCGCCCGAATGCAGCTGGGATAGGCTTCAGCACCCTCCACGACCCCAAAAGGGACAAGCGGTAGAAAATGGATGGATGGATGGTTAGGTTGATTGGCATGGCCCTAGTATGTAAATGTTGTCTTGTCTATCTGTGTTGGCCATGCGAAGAGTCGGCAACTTGTCCAGGGTGTACACCGCCTTCCGCCCGAATGCAGGTGAGATAGGCTTCCACAACCACGAAAGGGACAAGCGGTAGAAAATGGATGGTTGGATGGATGGTGAGTTGGGTTGATTGGCATGGCCCTAGTGTGTGAATGTGAGTGTGAATGTTGTCTGTCTATCTGTGTTGGCCCTGCGATGAGGAGGCGACTTGTCCAGGGTGTACACCGCCTTCCGCCCGAATGCAGCTGGGATAGGCTTCAGCAACCCCCACGACCCCGAAAGGGACAAGCAGTGGAAAATGGATGGATGGTTAGTTAGGTTGATTGGCATGGCCCTAGTGTGTAAATGTTGTCTTGTCTATCTGTGTTGGTCCTGCGATGAGGAGGCGACTTGTCCAGGGTGTACACCGCCTTCCGCCCGAATGCAGCTGACATAGGCTTCAGCGACCCCCCACGAGCCCGAAAGGGACAAGCGGTAGAAAAATGGATGGATGGTTACTTAGGTTGATTGGCGTGGCCCTAGTGTGTGAAAGTTGTCTTGTCTATCTGTGTTGGCCCTGCGATGAGGTGGCGACTTGTCCAGGGTGTACACCGCCTTCCGCCCGAATGCAGCTGAGATAGGCTCCAGCAACCCCCCGCGACCCCGAAAGGGACAAGCGGTAGGAAATGGATGGATGGATGGATGGTTAGGTTGATTGGCATGGCCCTAGTGTGTAAAAGTTGTCTTGTCTATCTGTGTTGGCCCTGCAATGAGGTGGCGACTTGTCCAGGGTGTTCCCGCCTTCCGCCCGAATGCAGCTGAGATAGGCTTCAGCATCCCCTGCGACCCCGAAAGGGACATGCAGTGGGAAATGGATGGATGGTTAGTTAAGTTGATTGGCATGGCTCTAGAGTGTGAATGTTGTCTTGTCTATCTGTGTTGGTCCTGCGATGAGGTTGTGACTTGTCCAGGGTGTACACCGCCTTCCGCCCGAATGCAGCTGAGATAGGCTCCAGCAACCCCCCGCGACCCCAAAAGGGACAAGCGGTAGGAAAATGGATGGCTGGATGGTTAGTTAGGTTGATTGGCATGGCCCTAGTATGTGAATGTGAGTGTGAATGTTGTCTGTCTATCTATGTTGGCCATGCGATGAGGGGGCGACTTGTCCAGGGTGTACGCCGCCTTCCGCCCGAATGCAGCTGGGATAGGCTTCAGCACCCTCTACGACCCCGTAAGGGACAAGCGGTAGAAAATTGATGGATGGATGGTGAGGTAGGTTAATTGGCATGCCCCTAGCGTGTGAATGTTGTCCGTCTATCTGTGTTGGCCCTGCAATGAGGTTGCAACTTGTCCAGGGTGTACACCACCTTCCACCCGAATGCAGCTGAGATAGGTTCCCACAACCCCGAAAGGGACAAGCGGTAGAAAATGGATGGTTGGATGGATGGTGAGTTGGGTTGATTGGCATGGCCCTAGTGTGTGAATGTGAGAGTGAATGTTGTCTGTCTATCTGTGTTGGCCCTGCGATGAGGTGGCGACTTGTCCAGGGTGTACACCGACTTCCGCCCGAATGCAGCTGAGATAGGCTTCAGCGACCCCCCGCGAGCCCGAAAGGGACAAGCGGTAGAAAAAGGATGGATGGAATGTGTGTCAGACATTACCTGGATGTTAAAGTCGGCAGGGTAAATGTATGGAATGTGTGTCAGACATTACCTGGATGTTAAAGTCGGCAGGGTAAATGCATGGAATGTGTGTCAGACATTACCTGGATGTTAAAGTCGGCAGGGTAGAGGGTCCTGGCGGTAATGAGCCAGGCTTTAGCGGCACAAGGGTCATCAGGAACCAGCTCCCGAGCTCTTTTCACCAAAAACTCGCAGTCCTTTTGTGCGGACATTTGTAATCAATCGCGTTATCTACGTCGAGGGCGACAAAAACAAAATATTCCCAACGGCACACAGAACAATAAAACGCCCAACTTGCAGATGACGTCAGCAGATCATCAAAGGATGTTAGGAACTAAAACAAGAATAATAACGCTAGCATCACCCAGCTAGTTGGGGTTAGCTTTGGATGTTTCATTAGTCTTCCCGTTTTAAAACCAGCATATATCAAACGGATGTGTCCACGATACATCAGTTATGAAAAAGGTATTACAAAAACAGTGGAAGAAATTATTACAACTATAAAATATATCCTAATATCGCGTGTATGTCCATTGACACAGGACCTTGATGATGACGTCATCAACTGTCGCAAAATGCTTGACTTTACGACCAATAGTGCCGACGCAGAAAAAGCAAAATAACTACAAAACATTTTGGCTTTCTAAGACACTTTCTTTTTCTTCTGCTGACATATTATCTGGACATATAGAGGATAATGCAGTAATGATCGAAATCACATTCATTTCCTCAGAACGCGTATTCTTAGCTAGATTACTGCAATATTTTCTAATAAATGGACCTACCTCATATTTAAGGAGTTCATAATTGCTACAATAATTATTTTGGGTTTTGGCTTTATTCCCACAAACTGTTATTAGATATTTAACCCTCATTTTAACTGCATTCATGACATACAACCGAACTATTGGTATTTGGGTTACTCTGTTATATATATACATATATAAATATATATATATATATATATATATATATATATATATATATATATATATATATATATATATATATATATATTTATATATGTATATATATATATATAAATATATATATATGTGTGTGTGTGTGTGTGTATATATATATATATATATATATATATATATATATATATATATTTAAATATATATATATATATATATATATATATATATATATCCATCCATCCATCCATCATCTTCCGCTTATCCGAGGTCGGGTCGCGGGGGCAGCAGCCTAAGCAGGGAAGCCCAGACTTCCCTATCTCCAGCCACTTCGTCTAGCTCTTCCCGGGGGATCCCGAGGCGTTCCCAGGCCAGCCGGGAGACATAGTCTTTCCAACGTGTCCTGGGTCTTCCCCATGGCCTCCTACCAGCTGGACGTGCCCTAAACACATCCCTGGGGAGGCGTTCGGGTGGCATCCTGACTAGATGCCCGAACCACCTCATCTGGCTCCTCTCGATGTTGAGGAGCAGCGGCTTTACGTTGAGCTTCTCCCGGATGGCAGAGCTTCTCACCCTATCTCTAAGGGAGAGCCCCGCCACCCGGCGGAGGAAACTCATTTCGGCCGCTTGTACCCGTGATCTTATCCTTTCGGTCATGACCCAAAGCTCATGACCATAGGTGAGGATGGGAACGTAGATCGACCGGTAAATTGAGAGCTTTGCCTTCCGGCTCAGCTCCTTCTTCACCACAACGGATCGATACAACGTCCGCATTACTGAAGACGCCGCACCGATCCGCCTGTCGATCTCACGATCCACTCTTCCCCCACTCGTGAACAAGACTCCTAGGTACTTGAACTCCTCCACTTGGGGCAGGGTCTCCTCCCCAACCCGGAGATGGCACTCCACCCTTTTCCGGGCGAGAACCATGGACTCGGACTTGGAGGTGCTGATTCTCATTCCGGTCGCTTCACACTCGGCTGCGAACCGATCCAGTGAGAGCTGAAGATCCCGGCCAGATGAAGCCATCAGGACTACATCATCTGCAAAAAGCAGAGACCTAATCCCGTGGCCACCAAACCGGAACCCCTCAACGCCTTGACTGCGCCTAGAAATTCTGTCCATAAAAGTTATGAACAGAATCGGTGACAAAGGACAGCCTTGGCGGAGTCCAACCTTCACTGGAAACGTGTCCGACTTACTGCCAGCAATGCGGACCAAGCTCTGACACTGATCATACAGGGAGCGGACTGCCACAATAAAACATTCCGATACCCCATACTCTCTGAGCACTCCCCACAGGACTTCCCGAGGGACACGGTCGAATGCCTTCTCCAAGTCCACAAAGCACATGTAGACTGGTTGGGCAAACTCCCATGCACCCTCAAGAACCCTGCCGAGAGTATAGAGCTGGTCCACAGTTCCACGACCAGGACGAAAACCACACTGTTCCTCCTGAATCCGAGGTTCGACTATCCTCGGATTCATATATATATATATATATATGTGTGTGTGTGTGTGTATATATATATACATATATATATTCATACATATATATATATGTATATATATGTGTATTTATATGAGGTGGTGACTTGTCCAGGGTGTATACTATATTTCTGCCCGAAATGCCCCCACGACCCCGAAAGGGACAAGTGGTAGGAAATGGATGGATGGATATATATATATATATATATATATATATATATATATATGACCCTGTGATGAGGTGGCGACTTGTCCAGGGTGTACCCTGCCTTCCGCCCGAAACGCAGCTGAAGTAGGCTCCATGTATATATATATATATGTGTGTGTATATATATATATCATATATATGTGTATATATATATATATATATATATATATATATATGTGTGTGTGTATATATATATATATATATATATATATATATATACATATATGTATATATATAAATTTATATATTGTCTGTCTATCTGTGTTGGCCCTGCGATGAGGTGGCGACTTGTCCAGGGTGTACCCCGCCTTCCGCCCGATTGTAGCTGAGATAGGCGCCAGCTCCCCCGCGACCCCGAACGGGAATAAGCGGCAGGAAATGGATGGATGGATATATATATATATATATATATATATATATAAAATAAATAAACGGGTTGTACTTGTATAGCGCTTTTCTACCTTCAAGGTACTCAAAGCGCTTTGACACTACTTCCACATTTACCCATTCACACACACATTCACACACTGATGGAAGGAGCTGCCATGCAAGGCGCCAACCAGCACCCATCAGGAGCAAGGGTGAAGTGTCTTGCTCAGGACACAACTGACGTGACGAGGTTGGTACTAGGTGGGAATTGAACCAGGGACGCTCGGGTTGCGCACAGCCACTCTCCCCACTGCGCCACGCCATCATATCCATCCATTTCCTTCCCTTTTGGGGTCGCGGGGGGCGCTGGCACCTATTTCAACTACAATGGGGCGGAAGGCAGGGTACACGGGCTATATATATATATATATATATATATATATGTTGTTTTTGTATAAATATATATGACAAGTTTCCACCTCATCACAGGGCCATATATATACATTACATTCTATTTTAGTTACTTTGAATTTACAACCCCCTGGCGCTGTTTTGTAAAGTTTTTGTACTGTCTTTGTACTTAGTTTAATTATTATTTCTCAACTGAGGAGATGACTTGTCCAGGGTGTACACCGCCTTCCGCCCAATTGCAGCTGAGATAGGCACCAGCGCCCCCCGCGACCCCGAAGGGAATAGGTGGTAGAAAAATGGATGGATGGATGGATGTTTGTAAATGTTGAAGTTCATAAATAAAAGTTTATAAAATGAAATAGATAAATAAATAAATACATAAATAAATTAATTAATAACAACAAAACAATGCCCGAACGGTCAGATTTAGTTCACAACATACACCTTCGAAAAAAAAATATAAGTGCCGCAATTTGAAGAGTTATAAAATAGATTGACAGTAAAGACAAAAGTGTGTAGTTTTACACGTTTGCATTAGTGCGCATGCGTTCACATCGAGCATGCGTATTGGGTAAAGGGCGACCTGTTGCTATGGCAACTGTAATCATAGCAGTGGCTCAGGTCACGTGGTATAAAAAGAAATACAGCGACACGCTTGGAAGTAATCATCTCTTTTTATTTGTATTCATTCATCTCATCAATTTGTCAATTATTATACACTTTCAACGTTACAAATAAGGTGTACGACTAATGTTGCAGATTATTTATCTCTACTTAGGTTTTGTAATTTATTGGTTGCATTTAAACGTACCTTTTTTAATTTTTTTTAACTCAACACACAAAATATACAGACAAATTAAGGCCCTTCTTATATATTTACAATATTTCAAACATTAGGTTGACCAATCAACATCTTTGTACAAACAAAATATGTTAATTAGAATATGTGACAATACAAACAAAAAAAACAAAAAAAAAAAATGTATAATAAAATAAAACACTACCCTTTTTCGGGAGCAAAATGTAACTTCATTGATACCAAAATATTTTTGTCTTGAACATTATTGTTAAACTTTGGCACCTCAAATTCATATAACGTGGTACCTGACACATGCTAACTGTTAGAATGCTAACTTGAACATGCTAACACGCTAACAATAGCATGCTCAATCAAAAAATCAATCAGAGTTCATTTATATAGCCCTAAATCACAAGTGTCTCAAAGGGCTGCACGAGCCGCAATGACATCCTCGCCTCAGAACCCACATCAGGGCAAGGAAAAACTCAACGCAATGGGATACAATGAGAAACCTTGGAGGGGACCGTAGATGTGGGGACCCCCACTGGGTGAACGGTGCAATGGACGTCGAGTGAAGTGAAGTGAATTATATTTATATAGCGCTTTTCTCTAGTGACTCAAATCGCTTTACATTGTGAAACCCAATATCTAAGTTATATTTAAACCAGTGTGGGTGGCACTGGGAGCAGGTGGGTAAAGTGTCTTGCCCAAGGACACAACGGCAGTTACTAGGATGGCAGAAGCTGGGATCGAACCTGGAACCCTCTAGTTGCTGGCACGGCCACTCTAACAACCGAGGTATACAGCCCGGATCTACTTAATAGTGTGAAAGTCCAGTCCATAGTGGATCTAACATAATACTGAGAGTCCAGTCCATAGTGGATCTAACATAATACTGAAAGTCCAGTCCATAGTGGATCTTAACATAATAGTGAGAGTCCAGTCCATAGTGGACCTAACATAATAGTGAGAGTCCAGTCCATAGTGGATCTAACATAATAGTGAGAGTCCAGTCCATAGTGGATCTAACATAATAGTGAAAGAGTCCAGTCCATAGCGGATCTAACATAATAGTGAGAGTCCAGGCCATAGTGGATCTAACATAATAGTGAGAGTCCAGTCCATAGTGGACCTAACATAATACTGAGAGTCCAGTCCATAGTGGATCTAACATTATACTGAAAGTCCAGTCCATAGTGGATCTAACATAACAGTCAGAGTCCAGTCCATGGTGGATCTAACATAATAGTGAAAGTCCAGTCCATAGTGGATCTAACATAATAGTGAGAGTCCAGTCCATAGTGGGTCTAACATAATACTGAGAGTCCAGTCCATAGTGGATCTAACATAATACTGAAAGTCCAGTCCATAGTGGATCTAACATAATAGTGAGAGTCCAGTCCATAGTGGACCTAACATAATAGTGAGAGTCCAGTCCATAGTGGATCTAACATGATAGTGAGAGTCCAGTCCATAGTGGATCTAACATAATAGTGAAAGAGTCCAGTCCATAGCGGATCTAACATAATAGTGAGAGTCCAGTCCATAGTGGATCTAACATAATAGTGAGAGTCCAGTCCATAGTGGATCTAAGATAATAGTGAGAGTCCAGTCCATAGTGGATCTAACATAATAGTGAGAGTCCAGTCCATAGTGGATCTAACATAATAGTGAGAGTCCAGTCCATAGTGGATCTAACATAATAGTGAGAGTCCAGTCCATAGTGGATCTAAGGTAATACTGAGAGTCCAGTCCATAGTGGATCTAACATAATACTGAGAGTCCAGTCCATAGTGGATCTAACATAATAGTGACAGTCCAGTCCATAGTGGATCTAACATAATACTGAGAGTCCGGTCCATAGTGGATCTAACATATTACTGAAATTCCAGTCCATAGTGGATCTAACATAATAGTGAGAGTTCAGTCCATAGTGGACCTAACATAATAGTGAGAGTTCAGTCCATAGTGGATCTAACATAATAGTGAGAGTCCAGTCCACAGTGGATCTAACATAATAGTGAAAGAGTCCAGTCCATAGCGGATCTAACATAATAGTAAGAGTCCAGTCCATAGTGGATCTAACATAATAGTGAGAGAGTCCAGTCCATAGTGGATCTTACATAATAGTGAGAGTCCAGTCCATAGTGGATCTAACATAATAGTGAAAGTCCAATCCATAGTGGATCTAACATAATAGTGAGAGAGTCCAGTCCATAGTGGATCTTACATAATAGTGAGAGTCCAGTCCATAGTGGATCTAACATAATAGTGAGAGTCCAGTCCATAGTGGATCTAACATAATAGTGAGAGTCCAGTCCATAGTGGATCTAACATAATAGTGAGAGTCCAGTCCATAGTGGATCTAAGGTAATACTGAGAGTCCAGTCCATAGTGGATCTAACATAATACTGAGAGTCCAGTCCATAGTGGATCTAACATAATAGTGACAGTCCAGTCCATAGTGGATCCAACATAATACTGAGAGTCCGGTCCATAGTGGATCTAACATATTACTGAAATTCCAGTCCATAGTGGATCTAACATAATAGTGAGAGTTCAGTCCATAGTGGACCTAACATAATAGTGAGAGTTCAGTCCATAGTGGATCTAACATAATAGTGAGAGTCCAGTCCATAGTGGATCTAACATAATAGTGAAAGAGTCCAGTCCATAGCGGATCTAACATAATAGTAAGAGTCCAGTCCATAGTGGATCTAACATAATAGTGAGAGAGTCCAGTCCATAGTGGATCTTACATAATAGTGAGAGTCCAGTCCATAGTGGATCTAACATAATAGTGAAAGTCCAATCCATAGTGGATCTAACATAATAGTGAGAGAGTCCAGTCCATAGTGGATCTTACATAATAGTGAGAGTCCAGTCCATAGTGGATCTAACATAATAGTGAGAGTCCAGTCCATAGTGGATCTTACATAATAGTGAGAGTCCAGTCCATAGTGGAGCCAGCAGGGGATCATCCTGAGTGGACACAGGTCAGCAGTGCAGAGACGTCCCCAACTGATGCACAGATGAGTGGTCCACTCCGAGTCCCGACTTTGTCACCTTAATAACCTCTCCGCGCAGCAGAGGGGGCAGAGCAGAAAATATATGGCAGATCAACTGGTCTAAAAGGGGGGTCTATTTAAATGCTAGAGACTACAAATGAGTTTTAAGATGGGAGTTAAATGCTAACTTGTCTAGCCACTCTTACAGAAGTTCACTTCAGAATCATATAACTTGGTACTGGTTATTTGCTAACTTTTATTTATCAGATAACCTAGTATTTCACACATGTTAACTGTTACCTTGCTAACTTTAGCATGCTCGCATTCTAAAATTGGTGGTGGTGGGTCAAGGAATTAGGAAGCTCGTGACCACTACCAACAAGCGTTTGATCGCGAATTGTATTTCTTTACCTTTAGGAACAATGGATAGGTACTGCTGCGATAAGGTGGCGACTTGTCCAGGGTGTACACCGCCTTCCGCCCGATTGTAGCTGAGATAGGCACCAGCGACCCCAAAGGGACTAAGCGGTAGAAAATGGATGGATGGATGGATGGATGGATAGGTACTGTTAGATGGCAGAAAAATTGGCCCTTGGGGACAGGCTGACTTATTTTGGTATTGTGGGGAACATAAATTAGAATCCCGGACGAGCCCCCAAATTGTTGCGTCTGACCAGTCTTCCTCTCAGGGAATAAAAGTCACTGGTCAATCCCAAATTCTTTCAGATGACATATATGTTGAGTAAGAAGGACCACCAAGACGGAATAGGAATATCCTCAAGTTTTACTAAAGCTTTAGGAGACCACCCTTACAATGTGCTAAAACCAACATCCAGAAGCGGTCTGAAAGCCAAACGGAAAGAGACAACTCATTGAATACGGAAACAGCCTCCAACCTGCCTAAAAAGGAATACAACCTCTTGGTTCTGATACTGATAAAGTAAAAAAGAAGTATGTCATAGTCCCACATTCCAATGCCTGCATGGTGAAGCACAGAGTTTACTTGCGGACATAAGATACAAGCATAAAGAGTACACATGGGAAAATATTAGCTGCTTTAAAAATGACTATGGATAAAGAAAACACTCTTCAAAATATATGCATGCTGCACAGTACATTTAAAAAGTGCCTTGTTTACGTCCATGGAACAAAACATCACAAACCCGGAAAGAGTTTGGTGCCGTATTTGTGACGTCATATGCAGGGCGTCCAATGATTGGTCAAATAGCCGTGAATCAGGTCTAACAAAGTCACACCACGTAGACGGGCTTGCCTAAAAGGGTACAATTGCAAAAAAATATCATTGTAGTGTTAACTGTTATGCTAGTGAAATATTTCAGTTTAACAATTAAGTCATTAATTCCTATACGGACAACCAAATAAGAGCGAAAGAAGATAAAGGAACACTTACGATTCAAATCACGTTGCGCAGAGGACATCTAGTGGAGAAATATATCATTGCAGGTTGCACTTCCTCTTTGGGAAATGCACCTCGGTATAAAGACGAGATTTATAATTAACATTTTATACTTAAGTACTATTGGACACTATTTTTTCATGATAAAAGAATTAAGTGAAGTGAAGAATGTTTTAATCTTTGAATACTTGTAGAATTCCACTCCTGTCCATAGGGTGGCGGACATGCTTTCTATGTCAACGGCATAGAGAAGAAGAAGAAGAAGACGTTGCTGGGGCAGCAGACCATAGACATCTTACAAGTAGACACAACATTGGCTGCTGTGACGCGAGAAATTGGGCCGCCATCTTGAAGTGGTGATGAGGAGCCTGAGGGCAATATATGTTGGCTAACTACACAATCAAGATGGACAGTGGCTATACAGCAGTGGTCCCCAACCTTTTTGTAGCTGCGGACCGGTCAACGCTTGAAAATTTGTCCCATGGCCCGGCGAGGGTTGAGGGGAGATTATTTTTTATTTCTATTTTTAATTTTTTTTTTAATGAAAAAATGAGTTTTTTGGGGTTGGTGTAAGTGTATCTTGTGTTTTTTATGTTGATTTAATAAAAAAATAAAATAAAAAATAAAAAAATAAATGAATTAAAAAAATAATAAAAAATTCTTCTGCGGCCCGGTACCAATCGAGCCGCGGCCCGGTGGTTGGGGACCACTGCTATACAGTATTATAAAAGTCTAAATTTAGTCTAGCTTTCCAACCCAATTTTGTAAAATTAAAAAAATCTTTGTAAACATTATCATTTTAAGGGAAGAATGTAATACAAAATATCGATACAAATAGTCAAGATAGAGAAAACTCTCTGCTGCTGCAGCAAAATTGATACTGTCTTAATGTCCAGAAGATATATAGATATCTAACATATTCATATCAATCAATCAATCAATGTTTATTTATATAGCCCTAAATCACAAGTGTCTCAAAGGGCTGCACGAGCCCCAACGACATCATCGGTTCAGAGCCCACAAAAGGGCAAGGAAAAACTCACAACCCAGTGGGATGTCAATATGAATGACCATGAGAAACCTTGGAGAGGACTGGATGGGACACTGGATGCAATGGACGTTGAGTGGGTCTAGCATAATATTGTGAGCGTCCAGTCCATAGTGGATCTAACATAATAGTGAGAGTCCAGTCCATTGTGGATCTAACATAATAGTGAGAGTCCAGTCCATAGTGGATCCAACATAATAGTGAGAGTCCAGTCCATAGTGGATCCAACATAATAGTGAGAGTCCAGTCCATAGTGGATCAGTGAGAGTCCAGTCCATAGTGGATCTAACATAATAGTGAGAGTCTAGTCCATAGTGGATCCAACATAATAGTGAGAGTCCAGTCCATAGTGGATCTAACATAATAGTGAGAGTCCAGTCCATAGTGGATCTAACATAATAGTGAGAGTCCAGTCCATAGTGGATCTAACATAATAGTGAGAGTTCAGTCCATAGTGGATCTAACATAATAGTGAGAGTCCAGTCCATAGTGGATCCAACATAATAGTGAGAGTCCAGTCCATAGTGGATCTAACATAATAGTTAGAGTCCAGTCCATAGTGGATCTAACATAATAGTGAAAGTCCAGTCCATAATGGATCTAACATAATAGTGAGAGTCCAGTCCATAGTGGATCCAACATAATAGTGAGAGACCAGTCCATAGTGGATCTAACATAATAGTGAGAGTCCAGTCCATAGTGGATCTAACATAATAGTGAGAGTCCAGTCCATAGTGGATGTAACATAATAGTGAGAGTCCAGTCCATAGTGGATCTAACATAATAGTGAGAGTCCAGTCCATAGTGGATCTAACATAATAGTGAGAGTCCAGTCCATAGTGGATCTA
The DNA here is from genome assembly GCF_033978795.1 of Nerophis ophidion. Taxonomy (NCBI): domain Eukaryota; kingdom Metazoa; phylum Chordata; class Actinopteri; order Syngnathiformes; family Syngnathidae; genus Nerophis; species Nerophis ophidion. Next base: position 9,640,878 of record NC_084615.1, read on the forward strand.
ACATAATAGTGAGAGTTCAGTCCATAGTGGATCAGTGAGAGTCCAGTCCATAGTGGATCTAACATAATAGTGAGAGTCCAGTCCATAGTGGATCTAACATAATAGTGAGAGTCCAGTCCATAGTGGATCTAACATAATAGTGAGAGTTCAGTCCATAGTGGATCTAACATAATAGTGAGAGTCCAGTCCATAGTGGATCCAACATAATAGTGAGAGTCCAGTCCATAGTGGATCTAACATAATAGTTAGAGTCCAGTCCATAGTGGATCTAACATAATAGTGAAAGTCCAGTCCATAATGGATCTAACATAATAGTGAGAGTCCAGTCCATAGTGGATCCAACATAATAGTGAGAGACCAGTCCATAGTGGATCTAACATAATAGTGAGAGTCCAGTCCATAGTGGATCTAACATAATAGTGAGAGTCCAGTCCATAGTGGATGTAACATAATAGTGAGAGTCCAGTCCATAGTGGATCTAACATAATAGTGAGAGTCCAGTCCATAGTGGATGTAACATAATAGTGAGAGTCCAGTCCATAGTGGATCTAACATAATAGTGAGAGTTCAGTCCATAGTGGATCAGTGAGAGTCCAGTCCATAGTGGATCTAACATAATAGTGAGAGTCCAGTCCATAGTGAATCTAACATAATAGTGAGAGTCCAGTCCATAGTGGATCCAACATAATAGTGAGAGTCCAGTCCATAGTGGATCTAACATAATAGTGAGAGTCCAGTCCATAGTGATCTAACATAATAGTGAGAGTCCAGTCCATAGTGGATCTAACATAATAGTGAGAGTCCAGTCCATAGTGGATCTAACATAATAGTGAGAGTTCAGTCCATAGTGGATCAGTGAGAGTCCAGTCCATAGTGGATCTAACATAATAGTGAGAGTCCAGTCCATAGTGGATCTAACATAATAGTGAGAGTCCAGTCCATAGTGGATCTAACATAATAGTGAGAGTTCAGTCCATAGTGGATCTAACATAATAGTGAGAGTCCAGTCCATAGTGGATCCAACATAATAGTGAGAGTCCAGTCCATAGTGGATCTAACATAATAGTTAGAGTCCAGTCCATAGTGGATCTAACATAATAGTGAAAGTCCAGTCCATAATGGATCTAACATAATAGTGAGAGTCCAGTCCATAGTGGATCCAACATAATAGTGAGAGACCAGTCCATAGTGGATCTAACATAATAGTGAGAGTCCAGTCCATAGTGGATCTAACATAATAGTGAGAGTCCAGTCCATAGTGGATGTAACATAATAGTGAGAGTCCAGTCCATAGTGGATCTAACATAATAGTGAGAGTCCAGTCCATAGTGGATGTAACATAATAGTGAGAGTCCAGTCCATAGTGGATCTAACATAATAGTGAGAGTTCAGTCCATAGTGGATCAGTGAGAGTCCAGTCCATAGTGGATCTAACATAATAGTGAGAGTCCAGTCCATAGTGAATCTAACATAATAGTGAGAGTCCAGTCCATAGTGGATCCAACATAATAGTGAGAGTCCAGTCCATAGTGGATCTAACATAATAGTGAGAGTCCAGTCCATAGTGATCTAACATAATAGTGAGAGTCCAGTCCATAGTGGATCTAACATAATAGTGAGAGTCCAGTCCATGGTGGGGCCAGCAGGAGACCATCCCGAGCAGAGATGGGTCAGCAGCGCAGAGATGTCCCCAACCGAGGATATACGCATGTATATATAACCTAATCATATTGTTTCTTCAATTTAAAAATAGCTGACTGTTTTTTTCCCCGCTTCTTTGGGATTATACTCCCAGTTTTTATAGCAGGGGTAGGGAACCTATGGCTCTAGAGCCAGATGTAGCTCTTTTGATAACTGCACCTGGCTCTCAGATAAATCTTAGCTGACATTGCCAAACACGGTAAGTAATGAATAATTCCGCTGGTAATCACAGTGTTAAAAATAACGTTCAAAATATAAAACATTCTCATGCATTTTAATCCATCCATCCGGTTTCTACCGCACCTGTTCAAGATGTCGCATTAATGGTAAGAAGTATGTTATTTATTATTGGTTATCTTCAGAATAACAGGGTTATTAAAAAGATTAAGAGACCTATTACACTCTAAAATCATCATCAGTCAATCAATGTTTATTTATATAGCCCTAAATCACCAGTGTCTCAAAGGGCTGCACAAACCACAACGAAATCGTTGGCAGAGCCCACATAAGGGCAAGGGAAAAAAAATCACTTCAGTGGGACGTCGGTTACAGTGACAATGATGACTATGAGAAACCTTGGAGAGGACCGCATATGTGGGCAGAATTATCCTAGTAAATGTGTCTAAAAACATCGGAACCCGTCTCTTTTAACTTCCATCCATCCCTTTCCTACCGCTTATTCCCTTTTGGGGTCGCGGGGGGCGCTGGCCCCTATCTCAGCTACAACCGGGCGGAAGGCAGTTTACACCCGGGACAAGTGGCTACCTCTAACTTTTTTTTTTTTTTTTCCTAGTCCGTCGCTATCAATATCCTCAAACACGAATCTTTCATCCTCGTTCAAATTAATGGGGAAATTGTCGTTTTTCTCTGTCCTTTTTTGTTGGAGGCTCCCATTAAAATCAATATGTGAGGAGCCATCAACATGTGATGTCATCGTCTGCGACTTCCGGTAGAGGCAGGGCTTTGTTGCGAACTTTATCGGGGATGTTCTCTACTAAATCCTTTCAGCCAAAATATGGCAATATCGCGAAATGATCAAGTATGACACATAGAATGGACCTGCTATCCCCGTTTAAATAAGAAAATCTCATCTCAGTAGGCCTTTAAGATTAGCTTCTTGCATAAATAGTGAATAATTTGAGTCATCACACCAGGGCAGGGGTGTCACACTCAAACACAGAGTGGGCCAAAATTTAAAACCAAACAAAGCCGCGGGCCGAGGTTGAACAAAGTCACCTTTTAATAGGGACCCAAACAAGTTTTGCATTGAATATTGAACAAGCAAGGCTTATATAACTTTATAGTGACATGCAAAATCGAGTTTCAAATAATAATAATAATTAAAAAATATCAATGGCATATCCAATAAAATTTAAATAAAAATTGAATGCCTCTTTTCAGCGGTGGGGTTGAGGTGGACAGGGTTTGGTGATAGAGGGGGTGTGTGTATTGTAGCGTCCCGGAAGAGTTAGTGCTGCAAGGAGTTCTGGGTATTTGTCCTGTTGTGTTTATGTTGTGTTACGGTGCGGATGTTCTCCCGAAATGTGTCATTCTTGTTTGGTGTGGGTTCACAGTGTGGCGCATATTTGTAACAGTGTTAAAGTTATTCATACGGCCACCCTCAAAGTGACCTGTATGGCTGTTGACCAAGTATGCATTGCATTCACTTGTGTGTGTGTGTGTATAAGCCGCATATATTATGTGACTGGGCCGACACGCTGTTTGTATGGATGAAAAGCGGACGTGGGGACAGGTTGTAGAGAACGCCAAAGGCGGTGCCTTTAAAGCCCACCGCAAATATTGTTGTCCAGGATGAAATTCGGGAGGGGCACTGAGCTTCGGGAGTCTCCCGGGAAAATCGAGAGGGTTGGCAAGTAAGAGTGTTAGCGGTGAATGCGGTGTTACAGCTCTACTGTTAATTTGATATTGCCTCAAGGGCCAAGTGAAATTACACGGCGGGCCAGAGTTTGACACCCATGCCCTAAGGTAAAAAATACAGTCCTTACAGGCTCCCGTACAGAGACAGAACAGGATCGCCGACGGGTCTGCCAACTTCCGGCTTCCCCTTACAAAAAAGGTGGGATACGGCGTGGCGCAGTGGAAGAGTGGCCATGCGCAACCCGAGGGTCCCTGGTTCAAATCCCCGCCTAGTACCAACCTCGTCACGTCCGTTGTGTCCTGAGCAAGACACTTCACCCTTGCTCCTGATGGGTGCTGGTTGGCGCCTTGCATGGCAGCTCCCTCCGTCAGTGTGTGAATGTGTGTGTGAATGGGTAAATGTGGAAGTAGTGTCAAAGCGCTTTGAGTACCTTGAAGGTAGAAAAGCGCTATACAAGTACAACCCATTTATCATTTATACAGGTAAACAAGTGGGGGGGAATGGGAGAAAAAAAAATAAAAAAAAAAAATCTTAATGTCTTATTGTGGCGGTCCGTTCCCTGTACGATCAGTGCCAGAGCTTGGTCCGCATTGCCGGCAGTAAGTCGAACACATTTCCAGTGAGGGTTGGACTCCGCCAAGGCTGTCCTTTTTCACTGATTCTGTTCATAACTTTTATGGACAGAATTTCTAGGCGCAGTCAAGGCGTTGAGGGGTTCCGGTTTGGTGACCGCAGGATTAGGTCTCTGCTTTTGGCAGATGATGTAGTCCTGATGGCTTCATCTGACCGGGATCTTCAGCTCTCGCTGGATCGGTTCGCAGCCGAGTGGGAAGCGACCGGAATGAGAATCAGCACCTCCATGTCCGAGTCCATGGTTCTCGCCCGGAAAAGGGTGGAGTGCCATCTCCGGGTTGGGGAGGAGACCCTGCCCCAAGTGGAGGAGTTCAAGTACCTAGGAGTCTTGTTCACGAGTGGGGGAAGAGTGGATCGTGAGATCGACAGGCGGATCGGTGCAGCGTCTTCAGTAATGCGGACGTTGTACCGATCCGTTGTAGTGAAGAAGGAGCTGAGCCGGAAGGCAAAGCTCTCAATTTACCGGTCGATCTACGTTCCCATCCTCACCTATGGTCATGAGCTTTGGGTCATGACCGAAAGGATAAGATCACGGGTACAAGCGGCCGAAATGAGTTTCCTCCGCCGTGTGGCGGGGCTCTCCCTTAGAGATAGGGTGAGAAGCTCTGCCATCCGGGAGGAACTCAAAGTAAAGCCGCTGCTCCTCCACACCGAGAGGAGCCAGATGAGGTGGTTCGGGCATCTGGTCAGGATGCCACCCGAACGCCTCCCTAGGGAGGTGTTTAGGGCACGTCCAACCGGTAGGAGGCCACGGGGAAGACCCAGGACACGTTGGGAAGACTATGTCTCCCGGCTGGCCTGGGAACGCCTCGGGATCCCCCGGGAAGAGCTAGACGAAGTGGCTGGGGAGAGGGAAGTCTGGGTTTCCCTGCTTAGGCTGTTGCCCCCGCGACCCGACCTAAGATGAGCAGAAGATGATGGATGGATGGATGGATGGATGGATGGATGGATAAAATAAAAAAACAAAACAAAAACAAACAAAAAAACTATGAACTTACATTTATATTTTGTTGACGTATTATTCAATAAATATATTTGTAAATTAGTTTTTAATTGTCGCTATTTTAACAATATTTTTTTTTTAATCTCACGTACCCCTTTGCATACTTTCAAGTACCCCCATTAGAGAACCACTGCTCTATTACACCAAAACATGTTTCCTTCATCATAGCTACACGTATGGCAAAAAAAAAAACACTTGAAAATCCGTGGTATTGAGTGAGTTAAGATAGCGACTTGTCCAGGGTGTACCCCGCCTTCCGCCCGATTGTAGCTGAGATAGGCGCCAGCGCCCCCCGCGACCCCGAAAGGGAATAAGCGGTAGAAAATGGATGGATGGATGGCACTTGAAAACCCGTGGTATTTAGTGAGTTAAGATAGCGACTTGTCCAGGGTGTACCCCGCCTTCCGCCCGATTGTAGCTGAGATAGGCGCCAGCGCCCCCCGCGACCCCAAAAGGGAATAAGCGGTAGAAAATGGATGGATGGATGGCACTTGAAAATCAGTGGTATTGAGTGAGTTAAGATGGCGACTTGTCCAGGGTGTACCCCGCCTTCCGCCCGATTGTAGCAGAGATAGGCGCCAGCGCCCCCCGCGACCCCAAAAGGGAATAAGCGGTAGAAGATGGATGGATGGAAGATGTTAACTGCGCTGACAGTCACATTGCTCCTGCCAAATGAACAGCACTGAGTGGAGCAGATCACCACTCCAAGATGGCGGCCCCGCGTCTCGTCGGCGCCAGTAGGCAGCCGCGCTCTATGCTGCGTCTACTTAGAAGATGTCTATGGCTGCAGACACGACCTAGAGAATAACTGGCCTTTTAGTCTCTGCATGGACGGCTGCACTCCGCCTGTCACGGCAACTAGTGTGCCTCACAGGTAAATACACCTTCTTAAGACTGTCTTTGAGCGTAATGTTGTGATGTGTGCTTCCCGCCATGCAATCCCCCCGACCTGCAGCAGCGCCTTCTCCATTTTGACTGACAGGCTAGCATGCTAACTCTGCGTTGTAGCTCGCATAATAGTCTACTTTCCTATAAATATTATTAAAGTGCGCGTGTTTATTCGTGGCTGACATAAACGCACGTCGTCGGTCGTCCGAGCTCCGGCCGTAGCGTGTGGGCGAGGGCGTTTAGCATGTTAGCTTGTGTGAACTTTAACCTCCGTGGCCGCATAATGGCTTCATGTGTAAAAACACGGGCGTGATATATGACTGTTGGGTGTGGGGACAAGTCTTTTAAAAGTGCTGGGAAGACGGGGCGAGCTTCACGAAAGCAGAGGACGTGTTTGAAATCGATCGAAGTAGGGTTTTGTTTTTTGATTGATTGATACTTTTATTAGTAGATTGCACAGTACAGTACATATTCCGTACAATTGACCACTAAATGGTAACACCCCAATAAGTTTTTCAACTTGTTTAAGTCGGGGTCCACGTTTATCAATTCCATCCATCTTCTTCCGCTTATCCGAGGTTGGGTCGCGGGGGCAGCAGCCTAAGCAGGGAAGCCCAGACTTCCCTCTCCCCAGCCACTTCGTCTAGCTCTTCCCGGGGGATCCCGAGGCGTTCCCAGGCCAGCCGGGAGACATAGTCTTCCGAACGTGTCCTGGGTCTTCCCCGTGGCCTCCTACCGGTTGGACGTGCCCTAAACACCTCCCTCGGGAGGCGTTCGGGTGGCATCCTGACCACCTCATCTGGCTCCTCTCGATGTGGAGGAGCAGCGGCTTTACTTTGAGTTCCTCCCGGATGGCAGAGCTTCTCACCCTATCTCTAAGGGAGAGCCCCGCCACACGACGGAGGAAACTCATTTCGGCCGCTTGTACCCGTGATCTTATCCTTTCGGTCATGACCCAAAGCTCATGACCATAGGTGAGGATGGGAACGTAGATCGACCGGTAAATTGAGAGCTTTGCCTTCCGGCTCAGCTCCTTCTTCACCACAACAGATCGGTACAACGTCCGCATTACTGAAGACGCCGCACCGATCCGCCTGTCGATCTCACGATCCACTCTTCCCCCACTCGTGAACAAGACTCCTAGGTACTTGAACTCCTCCACTTGGGGCAGGGTCTCCTCCCCAACCCGGAGATGGCACTCCACCCTTTTCCGGGAGAGAACCATGGACTCGGACTTGGAGGTGCTGATTCTCATTCCGGCCGCTTCACACTCGGCTGCGAACCGATCCAGTGAGAGCTGAAGATCCCGGCCAGATGAAGCCAACAGGACCACATCGTCTGCAAAAAGCAGAGACCTAATCCCGTGGCCACCAAACCGGAACCCCTCAATGCCTTGACTGCGCCTAGAAATTCTGTCCATAAAAGTTATGAACAGAATCGGTGACAAAGGGCAACCTTGGCGGAGTTTATCAATTCATGTTACAAAAATATATACTATCAACATAATACAGTCATCACGCAAGTTAATCATCATAGTATCAGAGGTGGGTAGAGTAGCCAGAAATTGTACTCAAGTAAGAGTACTGTTACTTTAGGGAATTATTACTCAAGTAAAAGTAAGGAGTAGTCACCCAAATATTTACTTGAGTAAAAGTAAAAAGTGTGTTGTGAAAAAACTACTCAAGTACTGAGTAACTGATGAGTAACCTGATTACGGCAAAAAATAATGCACAAAAACATAAAAATACCAATGAACAAATTCAGAGCCAGTAATATCTCTTGAGCAACTAAAACAATAATATATATTAAATAATAGTACATTCAAATAAAATGAAAAAAAATGGCACATTGAGCCACAATAACTTAACAGCACCATAGCCTCAGTAGGCATTCATTGATTTGATTGATTGATTAAAACATGTATTAGTAGATTGCACAGTTCAGTAAATATTCCGTACAATTGACCACTAAATGGTAACACCCCAATACGTTTTTCAACGTTTATCAATTACTTAGTGAATGACCAAGTCGAGGTGATCTACCTCATATATACATATACATACACACACATCATATACATACACACACATATCATTTATACACACACAAATCATTTATACACACACATATCATATATATATACATATATATATATGTATATGTCTTGATTGGATTATCCAGAGAATAGTGCTCAATACCGTGGTAGAGCGCAATATGTAGGTGTGGGAAAAATCACAAGACTACTTCATCTCTACAGAACTGTTTCATGAGGGGTTCCCTCAATCATCAGGAGATTCAGGAAAATCAGGAGATTCAGGAAAATCTCCTGATGATTGAGGGAACCCCTCATGAAACAGTTCTGTAGAGGCGAAGTAGTCTTGTGATTTTTCCCACACCTACATATATATATATATATATATACATTTATATATACAGTATATAATTTAAATTTATTTATTTTGCCGTTTTTGTTGACATGTTAAAGGTGTTTTAATGAATATACATGCATGTTTAACATATAGATTCCCATCTTTCATGAAGACAAGAATATAAGTTGGTGTATTACCTGATTCTGATGACTTGCATTAATTGGAATCAGACGTTCACGTTTTCAAATGGAGGAGAAAAAAAGTTTCTCTTTTCTGTCTAATACCACATGAAAGTCGTTGGTTTTTGGCATCTTATTTGTCCAGCTTCTATATTCGTTTTTATACACTTTACAAGAAATACATTGGCGGCAAACTCCGTAGCTTGCTAGCTTGTTTGCGCTGGCTTTCGGAGACTCTTATTTTGTTAACGCAGGCGCGATGGAGCGGCACTTTTATTGTGAAGACAGGAACTGTGCGATCAGTCTTTAGGCTTTTGACGGGAAGTACGGTTGAAATAAAAAGTATCTTTTTTCCTTTACACTTTTGATTGATTGATTGAAACTTTTATTATTAGATTGCACAGTACAGTACATAATCCGTACAATTGACCACTAAATGGTAACAACCGAATACATTTTTTAACTTGCTTAAGTCGGGTCATGTGACCGCCTGGCTCTGTTTGATTGGTCCAACGTCACCAGTGACTGCATGTGATTGGTGAAACGCAGGCATGCGTAGTTCCTACTTTGAAGCTCTGTCATTAACCAAAACAAACATTAATAGATCGATTAAAAAAAAGTAGCGAGTAGCGAGCTGAATGTAGATAAATGGAACGGAGTAAAAGTAGCGTTTCTTCTCTATAAATATACTCAAGTAAAAGTAAAAGTATGTTGCATAAAAACTACTCGTAGAAGTACAATTTATCCCAAAAGTTACTCAAGTAAATGTAGCGCGTTACTACCCACGTCTGCATAGTATGTACATTGAATTATTTACAATCCGGGGGGTGGAATGAGGAGCTTTGGTTGATATCAGTACTTCAGTCATCAACAATTGCATCAACAGAGAAATGTGGACATTGAAACAGTGTAGGTCTTAGTAGGATATGTACAGCCAGCAGAGAACATAGTGAGTTCAGATAGCATAAGAACAAGTATATACATTAGAAGTACATTTGAGTTGTTTATAATCCGGAGAGATGGGATGTGAATGGAGGAGGGTATTAGTAAAGTGTTGAAGTTGCCTGGAGGTGTTGTTTTAGAGCGGTTTTGAACGGCGATATTGCCTTTTTTTAGTATCGCAATCATTTTATGCCATATTGCAATATACGATATATTTTGCCTTGGCCTTGAATGAAAATTTGATACATATAATCACAGCAGTATGGTGATTCTATGTGTCTACATTAAAACATTCTTCTTCATACTGCATTAATATATGCTACTTTTAAACTTTCATGCAGAGAGGGAAATCATAACTAAGTCGTTTGACCAAAAGTGTATTTATTAAAGTTATTAAGCAATGGCACTAGGGCTGGGCGATATTGGCTTTTGTTAATATCGCAATATTTTTAGGCCATATTGCAATATACGATAAATATTACGATATTTTGCCTTGGCCTTGAATGAACACTTGATAGATATAATCACAGCAGTATGATGATTCTATGTGTCTACATTAAAACATTCTTCTTCATACTGCATTAATATATGCTACTTTTAAACTTTCAAGCAGAGAGGGAAATCACAACTAAGTCAATTAACCAAAAGTGTATTTATCAAAGTTATTAAGCAATGGCACAAACATTCAAGTCATTTCCAAAACAGAAAGTGCAAGATTGTCAGAGACATTTTAAAGTCCTACTGAAAGCCACTACTACCGACCACGCAGTCTGATAGTTTATATATCAATGATGAAATATTAACATTGCAACACATGCCAATACGGCCTTTTTAGTTTACTAAATTGCTATTTTAAATTTCCCGGGAGTTTCTTCTTGAAAACGTCGCGTAATGATGACGTGTACGCTTGACGTCACGGGCTGTTAGGAAATATGAGCGCTGCACACACACACAGCTAAAAGTCGTCTGCTTTAGCCGCATAATTACACAGTATTCTGGTCATCTGTGTTGCTGAATCCTTTGCAATTTGTTCAATTAATAACGGAGAAGTCACAGCAGAAAGATGGAGTTGGGAAGCTTTAGCCTTTAGCCACACAAACACACGGTGATTCCTTGTTTAAAATTCACGAAGGTGAAACCTTACAATGGATCCCAGCGAACATGGTTTCGGTGAGGAAATTGTGGTAAAAAGTCGCTTCTTACCGGATATCAGCTGAACTTGTGCCTCCCATAAAGCTGCCGTCGACTTCCCTGAGACACTGCGCGTCAACACACCCGTGGACACACCCCCTCCGACTATCAGGTACTGTTAAACTCACTAAAACACGAGCAACACAATAGAAAGATAAGGGATTTCCCAGAATTATCATAGTAAATGTGTCTAAAAACATCGGAATCCATCCCAATGCAATCGCATTTTTTTTTTTTTCCCTAGTCCGCTGCTATCAATATTCTCAAACACAAATCTTTCATCCTCGCTCAAATTAATTGGGAAATTGTCGTTTTCTAGGTCCGAATAGCTGTTTTTGTCGGAGGCTCCCATTAAAATCAATGTGAATATGTGAGGAGCCATCAACATGTGACGTCATCGTCTGCGACTTCCGGTACAGTCAGGGCTTTTCTGTTAGCACCGACAGTTGCGAACTTTATTGGGGATGTTCTCTACTAAATCCTTTCAGCAAAAATATGGCAATATCGCGAAAAGATCAAGTATGACACATAGAATGGACCTGCTATCCCCGTTTGAATAAGAAAATCTCATTTCAGTAGGCCTTTAAGTGTCAAATAAAAATGAGCTGCATAACAGGAAATCAAATAGTATTCGTCCTTCACTATGTGGTATGTTACTAAGGTTATGAAATTCTCTTCATTCTCTAGCGAGTGACTTTTCAAATGATGCTACATATTAGCAGTAATGCTACATTTTATAGCAACGCTTTTCCCCCCCACACTTGACAAATTACGGTTGTCTGTTCGACACATTCCCGCTTGAAGCCGAACCACCGCCAGACGATCTAAACCAGGGGTGCCCATTACGTCGATCGCGATCGACTGGTCGATCTCGGAGGGTGTGTCAGTCGATCTCAAGCCAGGCATTAAAAAATAGACATAAAAATGAACAATCATCAATCATACCAAGACTTCACTTTCGTCAGTTGTTTGACATTCTCGGCACCCGAGGATCTTGTGAGATGACGCTGGCTGCTGCGAGCTCATATTTAAGAAAAAAATCACTAACAGGGCGTACGCAGAGAAACACATTTTATTTCTAGAGACTCCGTACCTACTGTCAAAACTCTAAAGACTGACTGCACAGTTCCTGTCTTCACCATAAAAGACCTGTTTCATCCTGCCTGTGCTAACAAAATAAGAGTCTCAGAAAGCTAGCGTGCACAAGCTAGCAAGCTACGGAGTTTGATGCCAATGTATTTCTCACTTGCTTGCCCACCCGCACAGTCACTGACGTCACTCACCTGCTGCCAGACATTAAAGGGCCACACACACATATGCTACTCTCATAACAAAGTGTTTAAAAACGAGTATGCAAGTTGGACAAATGAGATGCCAAATCCAACCACTTTCATGTGGTATTGGACAGAAAGGAGGACTTTTTTTTCCCTCCATTTGAAAATGCGGACGTTATCCGCACCACTGTCTGATTCCAATCAATGCAAGTCATCAGAATCAGGTAATACACCAACTTATATTCTTGTCTTCATGAAAGAAAGGAATCTATGTGTGTTAAACATGCTTGTATTATCATTAAACACCATTAACTTGTTAACAAAAATGTCTCTTTCATAAATAAATAAATATAAATTATAAATAGGAATGAGGTAGATCTCCTCGACTTGGTCAATTGAAAAGTAGCTCACCTGCAGAAAAAGTGTGAGCGCCCCTGATCTAAACCCTGCTGTTTTTATTGGGAATTAAGTCTCCCTTCATTTGTTACCAGATCCGCACCTTCATTCTCTCATTCAGCTACGTTAGCAGCTAACGTAGCCTAGTATGCTACCTCTCTGCTCTGCGAGGGCGGACACGCATGCGACGTATGTAAGAATGTGCGCCTGCTTGTCTGAGAATCAATCAATCAATCAATGTTTATTTATATAGCCCTAAATCACAAGTGTCTCAAAGGGCTGCACAAACCACAACGACATCCTCGGTAGAGCCCACATATGGGCAAGGAAAAACTCACCCCAATGGGACGTCGACAATGATGACTATGAGAAACCTTGGAGAGGACCACATATGTGGGCAACACCCGCCCCCAGGGGACCGAAAGCAATGGATGTCGAGCGGATCTAACATGATATTGTGAAAGTCCAATCCATGGTGGATCTAACATAGCCGTTAGAGTCCAGACCAAAGTGGATCCAATATAGTACCGAGAGTCCCGTCCAGAGTGGAGCCAGCAAGAAACCATACCAAGCGGAGGCGGATCAGCAGCGCAGAAATGTCCCTAACCGATACACAGGCGAGCGGTCCATCCTGGGTCCCGACTCTGGACAGCCAGTACTTTATCCATGGCCACCGGACCGTACCCCCTCCCCAATGAGAGACAGGAAAGAGTGAGAAGAGCCTGAATGGCCGTAGCTAAAAGCAAAACTGCGTGAGAACGTATCCTCGAATATTACGATATAGTCATTTTCTATATCGCACAGAGACAAACCCGCTATATATCATATTGTGGCCCTAGATCGAAGGCATTACTGTGAATTATATTTATATAGCGCTTTTCTCTAGTGACTCAAAGCGCTTTTACATAGTGAAACCCAATATCTAAGTTACATTTAAAGCAGTGTGGGTGGGACTGGGAGCAGGTGGGTAAAGTGTCTTGCCCAAGGATACAACGGCAGTGACTAGGATGGCGGAAGCGGGGATCGAACCTGGAACCCTCAAGTTCTACCAACCGAGCTATACCGCCCCTTTATGGTGGAAGAGTTCCTAAACGTCAACATTGCTTTATTTGCTGTAAGTCAGGCCTGGACACAAATTTTTGACTGGGGGGTGGAGGAGGAATTTACAGAACTAACACAAAACCTCACAATAGTGTCTGATTGAATGCTATCAATCAATCAATCAATCAATCAATGTTTACTTATATAGCCCTAAATCACTATTGTCTCAAAGGGCTGCACAAACCACTACGACATCCTCGGTAGGCCCACATAAGGGCAAGGAAAACTCACACCCAGTGGGACGTCGGTGACAATGATGACTATGAGAAACCTTGGAGAGGAGGAAAGCAATGGATGTCGAGCGGGTCTAACATGATACTGTGAAAGTTCAATCCATAATGGATCCAACACAGTTGCAAGAGTCCAGTCCAAAGCGGATCCAACACAGAATGTACATGAAAATAAAGAATGTGGGATTTACAATATTAACTATGACCGATTAAACACTAAATATTGACAACATAATGTAGCTGAGATAGGCTCAAGCAACCCCTGCCACCCCAAAAAAGGGACAAGCGGTAGAAAATGGATGGATGGATGGATGGACGTCACACCCCCTCTCGACCGACATATTTTAAAATCGAGCAAAATGCAACAAACAGCCAAATTTGAACGCGAGGGGTAAAAATAATGTCTGATTGAATGCTAAAATCGTTATGACAGACTGTCTTAAAAACAAAATTGATTTTTTTTTCATGTTTTACTGAATGAGACACACAGATTGTACATGAAAATAAAGAATGTGGGATTTACACTATTAACTATGACCGATTAAACACTAAATATTGACAACAATGCAGCTGAGATAGGCTCAAGCACCCCCTGCCACCCCAAAAAAGGGACAAGCGGTAGAAAATGGATGGATGGATGGACGTCACACCCCCTCTCGACCAACATATTTTAAAATCAAGCAAAATGCTACAAACAGCCAAATTTGAACGCGAGGGGTAAAAATAATGTCAGATTGAATGCTAAAATCGTTATGACAGACTGTCTTAAAAACAAAATTGAATTTTTTTCATGTTTTACTGAACGAGACACCCGGAATGTACATGAAAATAAAGAATGTGTGATTTACAATACTAACTATGAACGATAAAACGCTGAATATTGACAACATGGAGTCTTTAATCTCCTTATAGGCAATTATAATGACAATAAAGTCTATTCTACATATGAACGTCACCCCTTCTCTTGATCGACATATTTTGCAATCAAGCAAAATGCAACACAGCCAAATTTGAATGCGAGGGGTAAAAATAATGTCAGATTGAATGCTAAAATCGTTATGACAGACTGTCTTAAAAACACAATTGAATTTTTTTCATGTTATACTGAACGAGACACCCAGAATGTACATGAAAATAAAGAATGTGGGATTTACAATATTAACTATGACCGATAAAACGCTGAATATTGACAACATGGAGTCTTTAATCTCGTTATATGCAAATATAAAAACAATAAAGTCTATTCTATTTTATTCTACATATGAACGTCACCCCTTCTCTTGATCGACATATTTTACAATCAAGCAAAATGCAACACAGCCAAATATGAACGCGAAAGGTAAAAATAATGTCAGATTGAATGCTAAAATCGTTATGACAGTCTTAAAAACAAAATTGAATTTTTTTCATGTTTTACTGAACGAGACACCCAGAATGTACACGAAAATAAAGAATGTGGGATTTACAATATTAACTATGAACGATAAAACGCTGAATATTGACAACATGGAGTCTTTAATCTCCTTATAGGCAATTATAATGACAATAAAGTCTATTCTACATATGAACGTCACCCCTTCTCTTGATCGACATATTTTGCAATCAAGCAAAATGCAACACAGCCAAATTTGAACGCGAGGGGTAAAAATAATGTCAGATTGAATGCTAAAATCGTTATGACAGACTGTCTTAAAAACACAATTGAATTTTTTTCATGTTATACTGAACGAGACACCCAGAATGTACATGAAAATAAAGAATGTGGGATTTACAATATTAACTATGACCGATAAAACGCTGAATATTGACAACATGGAGTCTTTAATCTCCTTATATGCAATTATAATGACAATAAAGTCTATTCTACATATGAACGTCACCCCTTCTCTTGATCGACATATTTTACTATCAAGCAAAATGCAACACAGCCAAATATGAACGCGAAAGGTAAAAATAATGTCAGATAGAATGCTAAAATCGTTATGACAGTCTTAAAAACAAAATTGAATTTTTTTCATGTTTTACTGAACGAGACACCCAGAATGTACATGAAAATAAAGAATGTGGGATTTACAATATTAACTATGAACGATAAAACGCTGAATATTGACAACATGGAGTCTTTAATCTCGTTATATGCAAATATAAAGACAATAAAGTCTATTCTATTTTATTCTACATATGAACGTCACCCCCTCTCTTGATCGACATATTTTACAATCAAGCAAAATGCAACACAGCCGAAGAGTAAAATATTGTCCGATTGAATGTTAAAAACATTATGACAGACTCTTAAAAATGAAATCGAATTTTAAATGTTTTTACTGAGACACCCAGAATGTACATGAAAATAAAGAATGTGGGATTTACAATATTAACTATGACCGATAAAACGCTGAATATTGACAACATATGAACCTCACACCCCCTCTCCATCGACATTTTATAATCAAGCGAAATGCAACAAAACAGCCAAATATGAACGCAAAGGGTAAAATAATAGAATCGAATAGAAAGTACTTTATTGATCCCTGGGGGAAATTCAGCACCACAGTTCGCTCACAATAAACAATAAAAATAATATATAACGTTAGGAGTGTAACGGTACACAAACATTTTGGTTCGTACGTACCTCGGTTTAGAGGTCACGGTTCGGTTCATTTTCGGTACAGTAAGACATCAACAAAATATAAATTTTTTGGGGGTTATTTATTTACCAAATTTGTAAACAATGGCTTTATTCTTTTAACATTGGGAAAACTATCATAATTCTGCCCACGTTAATCCATATTAAACTGCCTCAAGTTGTTGCTTTGATTAAATAAAATGAAAAAACTTTTCTTCGACATAAAAAGTTTAATGCCAACTCATCATGCTTAATTTATCACAGCATTTGGGAAGCCTATAGTTGACTTTTATTATGTAAATGTTGTATTTTTATCAACATGTGATAGCAGGGACCCTGCTATTCAAAACTAGACTGCTACATTAGTAATGATTCAGAGGCAGAACGGAGCAGAGCAGCTTGTTAAGACTTTAGATTAGGCGGCTACTTCATATGTTCGTGTGGAAACTCGTTCGGTAGACCTCTGAACCGGTACCGAAACGGTTCAATACAAATACACATACCGTTACACTCTTACGCAATAGTGACTTCCTGTAGGGACTGACTCCTGGTCTAACCCTCCAACAGACTGATCTGGTGGGCCACCCTAATATTTCCTTCCTTTCTCCTTCAAAGCAGGTGTGTTTTCTTGTGCCGACGTGATGCTTGAGGAGCCCCCTGCGGAGCACTGAGCCTCTCTCGGCCGTGGGAATCATGGACTCTCCGTCCGCTCAGACCCCGCCACCGCAGGCCTCTTTCGCCAAAGGGGGTCACCCCTTGCTTTCCAGCGGGCCGCTGAGCGCCGCACTGGGGCCTCGAGGGAAGCACTATGTCTGCGGCTCCATTGCGGCGTTCACCAACATCATGGTGACCTTCCCCATCCAGAAGGTCCTCTTCCGCCAGCAGTTGCACGGCGTGCTGGCCGTGGAGGCCGTGCAGCAGCTGCAGAGGGACGGGCTGCGGAATCTCTACCGGGGGCTGCTCCCCCCGCTGCTCCAGAAAAGCACCACGGTGGCCATCATGTTCGGCTTGTACGAGGACTTCTCCAGAGTCCTTCTGAAGCGGGCAGAAGGCAGCGGCGTGCCGGAGCTGGTCACGCGGAGCTTCGCCGCCGCCCTGGCGGGAACAGCCGAAGCCTTCCTGACCCCCTTCGAGCGTGTGCAGACACTCCTGCAGGACCACCGGCACCACGGACGCTTCAACAACACGGCCCACACCTTCCGGACACTTCTGAGCGAGTACGGCGTCAGGGAGTGCTACCGCGGCCTCGTGCCCATCTTGCTCCGCAACGGGCCCAGCAACGTGCTCTTCTTCGGCCTGCGCGGGCCCATAAAGGAGCAGCTCCCGGAAGCTACAAGCAGACCGGGTCACCTGGTCGCCGACTTCGTCTGCGGCGGCGTCCTGGGGGCGGCCCTGGGGATCATGTTCTTCCCCTTGAACGTGGTCAAGTCGCGGGCGCAGTCGCAGGTGGGCGGCGCCTTCCAGCCGTGCAGGCACGTGCTGCTCACGGTGTGGCGGGAGCGCGGCGGGAGCGTGGCCATGCTCTTCCGGGGCGCCCACCTCAACTACCACCGCTCGCTCCTCTCGTGGGGCATCATCAACGCCACCTACGAGCTGCTGCTGAACACCGTGTGAGAGACTCGGACCTTGCACAGTCGGCGCCGACGTTGCACAGTCGGCATGAGCTGACCACGCTCTAACCACATTGAAACTACTAAACTTGTGCCAGGGTCCAGACGAGGAAAGGTTTTCGCTCCGTGTGCGTGCGCCTTTTTTACGGTATCAAGGAAAAAAAAAAAAATTGAGCATTATGACGCACTGAATTTCCCCAAAGAATTGTCAAGAAAAGAGGAATAAAATATGAGTTTCCTACTTTGCAGCCACACTTAACAGGAATGAGGATTGCAAACATACTAAATACTACTCTATTTATTTCTGGGACAGTATTTATAATGAGGTAAAAAAAAAAAAAAAAAAGGCCCTTTTTATTTGCTTTTCTGGAATTGTCTGACATTTATTTTGGTCTCCCTCCACTCCGTCCTCATGCCTCCTCCGTCCATAACATCTGTTGACATAATGGGCTCACATCTCACGGGCGAGTAGACACACACACACACACACACACACACACACACACCCCGGACGAGCAGGGAGGGAAGGCGGAGGTAAATGTTCAGTGGCACAAAAAGCTCAAGCTGCCATGTAAATGCACCACTTGGCCTACTTCTTCACCGCTCTTTTCATTCCAACAGTTTGTAAAGTGTTGCCATTTTTTTTTTTTTTTTTTACAAGAGCGAAAATACCCTGTGAGAGTAAATGCTTCCCCCCCACCCTAAAGCACAACCAAATAAAAAGGTCGTTGAATGGTTGCCTGTGTTGGATAACATATTCAAGAAGGTGGACGTTTCCTTCAAGGTGCTTGCTTGCGACATCCTCACAGTTATATGCCCCGTTTCCATATGAGTTGGGAAATTGTGTTAGATGTAAATATAAACAGAATACAATGATTTGCAACCCATATTCAGTTGAATATGCTACAAAGACAACATATTTGATGTTCAAACTCATAAACATTTTTTTTTGCAAATACACATTAACTTTAGAATTTGACGTGACAAAAAAGTTGGGAAATGTGGCAATAAATACTGATAAAGTTGAGGAATCCTCATCAAACACTTATTTAAAACATCCCACAGGTGTGCAGGCTAATTGGGAACAGGTGGGTGCCATGATTGGGTATGAAAACACTATGGACTGGACTCTCAGTATTATGTTAGATCCACTATGGACTGAACTCTTACAATTATGTTAGATCCACTATGGACTGGACTCTCACTATTATGCTAGATCCACTATGGACTGGACTCTCACTATTATGTTGGATCCACTATGGACTGAACTCTTACAATTATGTTAGATCCATTATGGACTGGACTCTCACTATTATGTTAGATCCACCATGGACTGGACTCTCACTATCATGTTGGATCCACTATGGACTGAACTCTTACAATTATGTTAGATCCATTATGGACTGGACTCTCACTATTATGTTGGATCCACCATGGACTGGACTCTCACTATTATGTTAGATCCACTATGGACTGGACTCTCACTATTATGTTAGATCCACTATGGACTGGACTCTCACTATTATGTTAGATCCACTATGGACTGGACTCTCACTATCATGTTAAATCCACTATGGACTGGACTCTCAATATTATGTTGGATCCACTATGGACTGAACTCTCATTATTATGTTAGATCCACTATGGACTGGACTTTCACTATTATGTTAGATCCACTATGGACTGGACTCTCACTATTATGTTAGATCCACTATGGACTGGACTCTCACTATTATGTTAGATCCACTATGGACTGGACTCTCACTATTATGTTAAATCCACTATGGACTGGACTCTCAATATTATGTTAAATCCACTATGGACTGGACTCTCAATATTATGTTAGATCCACTATGGACTGGACTCTCACTATAATGTTGGATCCACTATGGACTGGACTCTCACTATTATGTTAGATCCACTATGGACTGGACTCTCACTATTTTGTTGGATCGACTATGGACTGGACTCTCACTTTTATGTATGGACTGGACTCTCACTATTATGCTAGATCCACTATGGACTGGACTGTCATTATTATGTTAGATCCACTATGGACTGGACTCTCACTATTATGTTAGATCCACTATGGACTGGACTCTCACTATTATGTTAGAACCACTATGGACTGGACTCTCACTATTATGTTAGATCCACTATGGACTGGACTCTCACTATTATGTTAGATCCACTATGGACTGGACTCTCACGATTACGCTAGATCCACTATGGACTGGACTCTCACTATTATGTTAGATCCACTATGGACTGGACTCTTAAAATTATGTTAGATCCACTATGGACTGGACTCGCACTATTATGTTAGATCCACCATGGACTGGACTCTCACTATTATGTTAGATCCACTATGGACTGGACTCTCACGATTATGCTAGATCCACTATGGACTGGACTCTCACTATTATGTTAGATCCACTATGGACTGGACTCTAACTATTATGTTAGATCCACCATGGACTGGACTCTCAATATTATGCTAGATCCACTATGGACTCTCATTATTATGTTAGATCCATTATGGACTGGACCCTCACTATTATGTTAGATCCACTATGGACTGGACTCTATTATGTTAGATCCACCATGGACTGGACTCTCAATATTATGCTAGATCCACTATGGACTCTCATTATTATGCTAGATCCACTATGGACTGGACTCTCACTATTATGTTAGATCCACTATGGACTGGACTCTCAATATTATGCTAGATCCACTATGGACTCTCATTATTATGCTAGATCCACTATGGACTGGACTCTCACTATTATGTTAGATCCACTATGGACTGGACTTTAACTATTATGTTAGATCCACCATGGACTGGACTCTCAATATTATGCTAGATCCACTATGGACTCTCATTATTATGTTAGATCCATTATGGACTGGACTCTCACTATTATGTTAGATCCACTATGGACTGGACTCTCACGATTATGCTAGATCCACTATGGACTGGACTCTCACTATTATGTTAGATCCACTATGGACTGGACTCTCAATATTATGCTAGATCCACTATGGAGTCTCATTATTATGTTAGATCCATTATGGACTGGACTCTCATATTATTATGTTAGATCCACTATGGACTGGACTCTCACTATTATGTTAAATCCACTATGGACTGGACTCTCACTATTATGTTAGATCCACTATGGACTGGACTCTCACTATTATGTTAGAACCACTATGGACTGGACTCTCACTATTATGTTAGATCCACTAGGGACTGGACTCTCACTATTATGTTACATCCACTATGGACTGGACTCTCACTATTATGTTGGATCCACTATGGACTGGACTCTCACTATTATGTTAGATCCACCATGGACTGGACTCTCACTATTATGTTACATCCACTATGGACTGGACTCTCACTATTATGCTAGAACCACTATGGACTGGACTCTCACTACCCACATCTGCGGTCCTCTCCAAGGTTTCTCCTAGTCATTCTCATCGACGTCCCACTGGGTTGTGAGTTTTTCCTTGCCCTTATGTGGGCGCTGAACTGAGGATGTCGTCGTGGCTTGTGCAGCCCTTTGAGACACTTGTGATTTAGGGCTATATAAACAAACATTGATTGATACAATACGAGAATCAATTAAATATGCAAACAGTGTTACTGCTCCAAAAGTGGCCGAAATTTTTATAACCTCTGCCTTGTTTTTAATGAATGTTTTAGCCTACTATGCTACTGCACCTTGACGGTGGTACTTGCAGAGCAAAGTGTTTACTTGGTGAAACTTTTTTTTGGACTAACTCCTTTGTTATGAACCAATAGGTCTGGGAAGTCCAAGCCCTAGATTTAAGTGCGAGTCATGCTTTAAAATAATATTTCACACAACTTGTCAAAGATACAACTCAACGCATGTTTTATTTGTGTTTATTTGACTCCCATCACTGTGGGGATATGTGTGTAAGTTTTTTTTTTTTACATGCGTCAACCTGCAGACTTTCTAGATGACTTGAATGAAGAAGTCAGACAGATCAAGACCAGATTAAGGGCAGTCTGATGATTTGGAAGAGGTCGAGGGTTCAGTGAGAGTTGAGCTGCTGGGTTTACAAAGCCTCTCGGTTCGGTTTTTCCTTGCATCGGACCAAAATGAAAACTCTCCCCAGCAGGCGCAAGACATGTTGATTTAGTTGGTACGAAACCCATAACCAGTGACCATTGTGTAAATGGTAAATAAAAACAGAATACAAGGATTTGCCAATAACTTTCAATTTATATTTAATTGAATAGACTGCAAAGACAAGATATTTAATGTTCCAACTGAGAAACTTTATTTTGGTTTTAAATCCAAATACCGTATTTCCTTGAATTGCCGCAGGGCATATAGTAAGCGCCTGCCTTCAATTACTGCCGGGGAGAACTCGCTTCGCAAAATAATTAGCGCATGCTTAGTATTACCACAGGGTCAAACTCGTCACGTCACGAGTGACACTTCCCCTGTCATCATTTTCAAAATGGAGGAGGCTGATTTCAATACCGGTAATTTGAAATCGCATAAAGGGAAGAAGATTAAGAGCTATTCAGTAGGATTTAATAATAATTAATTTAGATTTTCATGGCCGCAACACGTGCCAAAGTAGTTGGGAAAGGGCATGTTCACCACTGTGTTACATCACCTTTTCCTTTAACAACACTCAATAAACGTTTGGGAACTGAGGAAACTAATTGCTGAAGCTTTGAAAGTGGAATTCTTTCCCATTTTTGTTTTATGTAGAGCTTCAGTCGTATTTTACGCTTCTTAATGCGCCACAAATTTTCGATGGGAGACAGGTCTGGACTGCAGGCGGGCCAGGAAAGTAACCACACTCTTTTTTTTATGAAGCCACGCTGTTGTAACACGTGCTGAATGTGGCTTGGCATTGTCTTGCTGAAAAAGACGACGCTTAGATGGAAGCATATGTTGTTCCAAAACCTGAATGTACCTTTCAGCATTAATGGTGCCTTCACAGATGTGTAAGTTACCCATGCCTTGGGCACTAATGCACCCCCATACCATCACAGATGCTGGCTTTTCAACTTTGCATCGATAACAGTCTGGATGGTTCGCTTCCCCTTTGGTCCGGATGACATGATGTCGCATATTTCCAAAAACAATTTGAAATGTGGACTCGTCAGACCACAGAACACTTTTCCACTTTGCATCAGTCCATTTTTGATGATCTCAGGCCCAGAGAAGCTGGCAGCGTTTCTGGATGTTGTTGATAAATTGCTTTTGCTTTGCATAGTAGAGCTTTAACTTGCACTTACAGATGTAGCGACCAACTGTATTTAGTTACAGTGGTTTTCTAAAGTTTTCCTGAGCCCATGTGGTGATATCCTTTAGAGATTGAAGTCGGTTTTTGATACAGTGCCGTCTGAGGGATCGAAGGTCACGGTCATTCAATGTTGGTTTCCGGCCATGCCGCTTACGTGGAGTGATTTCTCCAGATTCTCTGAACCTTTTGATGACATTATGGAGCGTAGATGTTGAAATCCCTAAATTTCTTGCAATTGCACTTTGAGAAAGGTTGTTCTTAAACCGTTTGACTATTTGCTCACGCAGTTGTGGACAAAGGGGTGTACCTCGCCCCATCCTTTCTTGTGAAAGACTGAGGATTTTTTTGGGAAGCTGTTTTTATACCCAATCATGGCACCCACCTGTTCCCAATTAGCCTGCACACCTGTGGGATGTTCCAAATAAGTGTTTGATGAGCATTCCTCAACTTTATCAGTATTTACTGCCACCTTTCCCAACTTCTTTGTCACGTGTTGCTGGCATCAAACTCTAAAGTTAATGATTATTTGAACATCAAATATGTTGTCTTTGTAGCATATTCAACTGAATATGGGTTGAAAATGATTTGCAAATCATTGTATTCTGTTTATATTTACATCAAACACAATTTCCCAACTCATATGGAAACGGGGTTTGTAGTTTTTCAAAACAACACAGCACTAACCTAATGTCCATCCGTCCATTTCCTACCGCTTCTCCCTCTCGGGGTGGAGGCAGGGCGGGTGCTGGAGCCTATCTCAGCCGCGTTTGGCCGGAAGGCGAGGAACGCCCTGGACAAGTCGCCACCTCATCGCAGTACCTAATGTATAGAACCTGAAATTTTAAACAAGCAGTTTTTGGTAACATGTCAAAAGTCAATGTGTCATTTATTCCCAAACAAATACACATCTTGGTACATCGGAATAATTGTGGGTACACAAACGGATGAAATGTACAACGACAAACCCAAAAGGAGAAGAGCTGAGGATGTGGCACAGGCACTGGTTTTTCTGCTACGAGTCCGACTCCGCGTCCGGATGTTCGCCAAAACGTCCTCTTGTTTTTTTTCGTATAAAGCAACTATTACCCGTCGTGTCTCACATAGCAAGACGAGTGAACGCCGACAACCTCACAAACATCGGCGTGGAGTCTTCACATTGACACTGCCATGCAACTTCTGCCAAACGTCGCGATCCACAATGCGGTTTATCATCCGGACGAAGAAAAAAAAAGCCCCACAAACATTAATGCAGTTATTGTTTGTTGTTGGAGTTGCCGCAACAAACAAGTCAGGATGAGTTAACGCTGCGTAGGTGAGGAATTTGCATAGCCTTGGACTAAGGCAGGGGTAGGGAACCTATGGCTCTAGAGCCAGATCTGGCTCTCGGATAAATCTGAGCTGACGTTGCTTAAAACGATAAATAATGAATAATTCCACTTGTAATCACAGTGTTAAAAATAATGTTCAAAATATAAAACATTCTCGTGCTTTTTTTAATCCATCAATCCGTTTTCTACAACACCTGTTCAAGAAGTTGCGTTAATGCTAAGAAGTTATTTATTTATTATTGGTCAGTGTGGGGCTTGCCCTCCTGGGGGTTCTTCAGACCTCCAAGCACCGACATGAGAGCCTGTTTCAGGGTTGCAATATTGTTTTATTTTTCAATTAGTCTCTCAGTTGCTTTCTACAAGAAAGTTTGATCACATTACACCTGCATTGGCTTCCTGTGCACTTAAGATGTGACTTTAAGGTTTTACTACTTACGTATAAAATACTACACGGTCTAGCTCCAGCCTATCTTGCAGATTGTATTGTACCATATGTCCCGGCAAGAAATCTGCCTTCAAAAGACTCCGGCTTATTAGTGATTCCTAGAGCCCAAAAAAAGTCTGCGGGCTATAGAGCGTTTTCCGTTCGGGCTCCAGTACTCTGGAATGCCCTCCCGGTAACAGTTCGAGAGGCTACCTCAGTAGAAGCATTTAAGTCTCACCTTAAAACTCATCTGTATACTCTAGCCTTTAAATAGACCTCCTTTTTAGACCAGTTGATCTGCCGCTTCTTTTCTTTCTCCTATGTCCCCCCCTCCCTTGTGGAGGGGGTCCGGTCCGATGACCATGGATAAAGTACTGGCTGTCCAGACCCAGGATGGACCGCTCGCCTGTATCGGTTGGGGACATCTCTACGCTGCTGATCCGCCTCCGCTTGAGATGGTCTCCTGTGGACGGGACTCTCGCTGCTGTCTTGGATCCGCTTGAACTGAACTCTCGTGGCTGTGTTGGAGCCACTATGGATTGAACTTTCACAGTATCATGTTAGACCCGCTCGACATCCATTGCTTTCGGTCCCCTAGAGGGGGGGGGTTGCCCACATCTGAGGTCCTCTCCAAGGTTTCTCATAGTCAGCATTGTCACTGGCGTCCCACTGGATGTGAATTCTCCCTGCCCACTGGGTGTGAGTTTTCCTTGCCTATTTGTGGGTTCTTCCGAGGATGTTGTAGTCGTAATAATTTGTGCAGTCCTTTGAGACATTTGTGATTTGGGGCTATATAAATAAACATTGATTGATTGATTGATTCTAGCAATTGTCTTTTTCTCTTTCGTTCTCGCTCGCACTCTGGCTCCAGCCCCAACCCCGTCTCTCCTCCTGGCTGCTGCTTATAACATAGCGACGGGTGATTAGATAACAAGGCCCAGGTGGTTCATCTACGCACCTGTCGCTGATTTCGAGGCCAATCCTGGCAACACCCCGCTTCGCTGCAGGCCCGCAGGCCACGCCCCCTCCACAGTTAGCTTCGGAATAACAATTTTATTTATTTGCTTATTATACTCTAGAAATGTTGGTCTTACTTAAAAATGCAAACGTATAGTTGTGTTCAGTGTTAAAAAAAAAATATTACATAGCTCTTACAGAAATACATTTTAAAATATTTGCCTTCTTGGCTCTCTCTTCCAAAAAGGTTCCCGACCCCTGAACTAAGGTATGGTGACAGAATAAACTAAGTACAGCACTGCTGCGTGTGTAAACCCCGACGGGAAAACCTCATAATTACGGTGGCTCAGTGTTTTCAAGACTTTGGATCGTTGCTACATCAAAACAGTCACTTTTCCAAAGCGTTTCGACAAAAATACGCCGTTTCGCTCCGTGGTCCTTAGTCTCACATTTCCAGAAAATATATACCGTATATATATACATATATATATATGTATATATGTCTTGATTGGATTATTCAGAGAATAGTGCTCGATACCGTGGTAGAGCACAATATTTAGGAGTGGGAAAAATCACAAGACTACTTCGTCTCTACAGAACTGTTTCATGAGGGGTTCCCTCAATCATCAGGAGATTTTAATGGAAGCATTCACCTACAATGGTTTATATAGGGCACAGAGTGGGTGGGTACAGGCAGGCGTAGGGTGTGGTGATTGGCTCATGTGTTACCTAGGAGGTGTTTCCGTCTGTGGCGGCTTGTTGAAATGATTTCACTGCGCTTGTTGAGGGATGATAGATCTGGATGATATATAATAAACAGTTTCTCTTTTAAGCATAGTTCGCATCTTTTATTACCACTGTTGTAAGGTGTGCTGGATGCAAGAATTTGCCATGTTATTGAATATTCAACATTATTGTCTTTGAGGTTCCAAATGTGTTTGCTGAGTTCTGTAGAATTCCGCAAAGTCTGGTTTCTAAAGGAGGCGTTGTGATTATTCCATCTTGTTTTGAACGCTCATTCAATTAATCCTACGTACGTGTCGGATGTGTTAATGTCCTTGCGTGTTACCTGTGCTTGGTAAACGACTGATGTCTGTAAGCACCTTCCGTTGAGAGGGCAATCAGGTTTCCTGCGACAGTTACATTCCTTATTGGTTTCAGAGTTGTTTAGTCTGGGGCCTTATTGGTTTCAGAGTCGACTAAACAAACCCCTCATGAAACAGTTCTGTAGAGATGAAGTAGTCTTGTGATTTTTCCCACACCTATATATATATATATATATATATATATATATATATATATATATATATATATATATATATATATATATATATATATATATATATATACTGTCCTTTGGATGCAAACTAGATCGTAATACTGCATAATGTTTGTGGATGTGTTTCAGAGATGCGACAGGGAAATTGTAGAAAAAACAACAACACTTATAACACAAGGTCTTATAAAAAAAAGGTGCAATCTGTAACAGTCGGAAGTACGCTCCCTGATTTGTAACGGTACCGTCATAAGCGACTGTCGTGTTGACAAAGAAAAATCCTTGAAATAGGTGCCAACCTGCACATGGAAAATGTAACCGGTTCCTTTTTGTGCATTTTTGAAAAGCAAAATATGGGGGAAAAAAAAGGTGACCATTAACATCAGGGGTGCCCAAACTTTTTCTGCAAGCGAGCTACTTTTCCCTTGACCAAGTCGAGAGGATCTACCTCATTCATATGTATCGTTTATTTATAGTGATGTCCGATAATGGCTTTTTTGCCGATATCATCCAACTCTTAATTACCGATACCGATATATAAAGTTTTGGAATTAACACATTATTATGCCTAATTTTGTTGTGATGCCCCGCTGGATGCATTAAACAATGTAACAAGGTTTTCCAAAATAAATCAACTCAAGTTATGGAAAAAAAAAATGCCAACATGGCACTGCCATATTTATTATTAAAGTCACAAAGTGCATTATTGGAATTTGGGACATGCTCTCCCAGAGAGAGCATGAGGAGGTTGAGGTGGGCAGGGTTTGGGGGGAAGAGCCAGTGCTGCAAGGGGATTCTGGGTATTTGTCCTGTTGTGTTTATGTTGTGTTACGGTGCGGATGTTCTCCCGAAATGTGTTTTTCATTCTTGTTTGGTGTGGGTTCACACTGTGACACATATTTGTAACGGTGTTAAAGTTGTTTCTACGGCCACCCTCAGTGTGACCTGTATGGCTGTTGACCAAGTATGCTTTGCATTCACTTGTCTGTGTGAAAAGCCGTAGATATTATGTGGTTGGGCCGGCACGCAAAGGCAGTGCCTTTAAGGTTTTTTGGCGCTCTGTACTTTTCCCTACGTTCGTGTTCACAGCGGCATTTTAATAAGTCATAAATTTTACTTTTGGAAACCGATACCGATAATTTCTGTTAAAGCACTTATCGGCAGAGTGGATCCCATATTTATTTATTTATGAAAGGGAGTTTTTGTTAACAACTTAAAGGTGTTTAGTCTAGTGGTTAAAGCAG
Organism: Nerophis ophidion; assembly: GCF_033978795.1. Classification (NCBI taxonomy): domain Eukaryota; kingdom Metazoa; phylum Chordata; class Actinopteri; order Syngnathiformes; family Syngnathidae; genus Nerophis; species Nerophis ophidion. Next base: position 9,669,430 of record NC_084615.1, read on the forward strand.
GGGTCACCAACCTTTTTGAAACCAAGAGCTTCTTCTTGGGTACTGATTAATGCGAAGGGCTACCAGTTTGATACACATTTAAATAAATTGCCAGAAATAGCCAATTTGCTCAATTTACCTTTAATAAATAAATCGGTACATTTTTTTTCCATTTACGGAAGGTTTTTTTGTAGAGAATAAATGATGAAAAAAAAACACTTAATTTAATGGTTTAAAAGAGGAGAAAACACGAAAAAAATGAAAATTAAATTTTGAAACATAGTTTATCTTCAAATTCGACTCTTTAAAATTCTAAATTCAACCGAAAAAAATGAAGGGAAAAACTAGCTAATTTAAATCTTTTTGAAAAAAAAAAAAAATAATATAGGGAACATCATTAGTAATTTTTCCTGATTAAGATTGATTTTAGAATGTTGATGACATGTTTTAAATAGGTTAAAATCCAATCTGCATTTTTTTAGAATATATAACAAATTGGACCAAGCTATATTTCTAACAAAAACAAATCATTATTTCTTCTAGATTTTCCAGAACAAAAAGTTTTAAAGAAATTAAAAAGACTTTGAAATAAGATTTCAATTTGATTCTAAAGATTTTCTAGATTTGCCACAATAATTTTTGGGAATTTTAATCATAAATTTGAAGAAATATTTCACAAATATTCTTCGTCGAAAAAAACAGAAGCTAAAATGAAGAATCAAATTAAAATTGATTTATTATTCTTTACAATAAAAAAATGAAAAAAATTACTTGAACATTGATTTAAATTGTCAGGAAAGAAGAGGAAGGAATTTAAAAGGTAAATGTTTAAAAATCATAAAATCATTTTTAAGGTTGTATTTTTTCTCTAAAATTGTCTTTCTGAAAGTTATAAGAAGCAAAGTAAAAAAAATAAATGAATTTATTTAAACAAGTGAAGACCAAGTCTTTAAAATATTTTCTTGGATTTTCAAATTCTATTTGAGTTTTGTCTCTCTTAGAATTAAAAATGTCGAGCAAAGCGAGACCAGCTTGCTAGTAAATAAATAAAATTTAAAAAATTGATGCAGCTCACTGGTAAGTGCTGCTATATGAGCTATTTTTAGAACAGGCCAGCGGGCGACTCATCTGGTCCTTGCGGGCGACCTGGTGCCCGCGGGCACCGCGTTGGTGACCCCTGGGTTAGAAAGTCCTGAGTCATACCAAAGACTATAAAAATGGGAGCCATTACCTCCCTGCTTGGCACTCAGTATCAAAGGTTGGAATTGGGGGTTAAATCACCAAAAATGATTCACGGGCGCGGCCACCGCTGCTGCTCACTGCTCTCCTCACCTCCCAGGGGGTGATCAAGGGTGATGGGCCGAATGCAGAGAATAATTTTGCCACACCCAGTGTGTGTGTGTGTGACTTTAATGATAATACAAGCATATTTAACATTCCTTTTCTTTCATGAAGACAAGAATATAAGTTGGTGTATTACCTGATTCCAATGACTCGCATTGATTGGAATCAGACAGTAGTGATGAAAACGTCCACATTTTGAAACGGAGGAGAAAAAAAGTCCTAATTTCTGTCCAATACCACATGAAAGTGGTTGCTTTTTGGCATCTTATTTGTCCTGCTTAGATACTCCTTTTCAAACACTTTACAAGAAATACATTATATGTAGCTTGTTCGCTTGTGGACGCCAGCTTTCTGAGACTCTTATTTTGTTAGCGCAGGCAGGATGAAGCAGCGCTTTTATTGTCAAGACACGAACTGTGCAGTCAGTCTTTAGAGTTTTGACGGCATGTACGGCGCTCGAGTCTGTTGAAATTTAAAAAAAAAGTGTTTTTCGCCTTCCTGTCGGTCATTTTTTCCTAAAAATTGAAGAATGGATCGCGATGTCGAAAGGCGGATTGGTGCGGTATCTTGCGGACGCTGTATCGATCCGTTGTGGTGAAGAAGGAGCTGAGCCGGAAGGCAAAGCTCTCAATTTACCGGTCGATCTACGTTCCCATCCTCACCTATGGTCATGAGCTTTGGGATTGTGACCGAAAGGACAAGATCACGGGTACAAGCGGCCAAAATGAGTTTGGGGCTCTCCCTTAGAGATAGGGTGAGAAGCACAAAATAAAGCCGCTGCTCCTCCACATCGAGAGGAACCAGATGAGGTGGTTCGGTCATCTGGTCAGGATGCCACCAGAACTCCTCCCTACGGAGGTTTTTAGGGCACATCCGACCGGTAGGAGGCCACGGGGAAGACCCAGGACATGTTGGGAAGACTATGTCTCCCGGCTGGCCTGGGAACCCCTCGGGATCCCCCGGGAAGAGCTAGACGAAGTGGCTGGGGAGAGGGAAGTCTGGGTTTCCCTGCTTAGGCTGTTGCCCCCACGACCCGACCTCGGATAAGCGGAAAAAGATGGATGGATGGATGGAAGCATGTTTAACATCCCTTTTCTTTCATGAAGACAAGAATATATGATGGTGTATTACCTGATTCCAATGACTCACATTGATTGGAATCAGACAGTAGTGATGATAACGTCCACATTTTGAAACGGAGGAGAAAAAAAGTCCTAATTTCTGTCCAATACCACATGAAAGTGGTTGCTTTTTGCCATCTTATTTGTCCTGCTTAGATACTCCTTTTTAAACACTTTACAAGAAATACATTATTCGTAGTTTGTTCGCTTCTGCACGCCTGCTTTCTGAGACTCTTATTTTGTTAGCGCAGGCAGGATAAGGTAGCGCTTTTATTGTCAAGACACGAACTGTGCAGTCAGTCTATCGCCTTCCTGTCGGTCATTTTTTCCTAAAAATTGAAGAATGGATCGTGATGTCGACAGGCGGATTGGTGCGGTATCTTCAGTAATCCGGACGCTGTATCGATCCGTTGTGGTGAAGAAGGAGCTGAGCCGGAAGGCAAAGCTCTCAATTTACCGGTCGATCTACATTCCCATCCTCACCTATGGTCATGAGCTTTGGGATTGTGACCGAAAGGACAAGATAACGGGTACAAGCGGCCGAAATGAGTTTCCTCCGCCGTGTGGCGGGGCTCTCCCTTAGAGATAGGGTGAGAAGCACAAAATAAAGCCGCTGATCCTTCACATGGAGAGGAGCCAGATGAGGTGGTTCGGTCATCTGGTCAGGATGCCACCAGAACTCCTCCCTAGGGAGGTTTTTAGGGCACATCCGACCGGTAGGAGGCCACAGGGAAGACCCAGGACATGTTGGGAAGACTATGTCTCCCGGCTGGCCTGGGAACGCCTCGGGATCCCCCGGGAAGAGCTGGACCAAGAGGCCGGGGAGAGGGAAGTCTGGGCTTCCCCCGCGACCAGACATCAGATAAGCGGAAGAAGATGGATGATTTTGAGGCACCCTCGGGTGCCATGAATTTCAATCAAGTGACGTCTTAGTGACGATTGATGATCGCAAATTTTTAGGTCTGTTTTTTTTTAATGCCTGACACACCCTCCCACCGTCGAGCGGTAGCTCGCGATCGACGTAACGGGCACCCCTGATTTACAGATTACACCTTGTAGAGTAGCGGAGGACTCTTCAAAGCAGCAGACGCTAATATAATACGAGGAAAAATGAAAATTCCAGTGACGTCCAAAGATTTTTTTCCATTTTTTTTTTAACCCCCAGAGACCTGAACATCATAGACCACGGTGCAATTGTTGTAAAAAATAAATACATAAATACATACACGGGCAATCCATCCTTACATACATATTGTAATAAAATAAGGGAAATATAAGAGTTATAAAACTCCTATGTACAAATGCATAGTACGTATGCATCTACAAAGAGGCCGGGCAAAGTTTCCTCTCTGTCGTTTGGGGTTTTGTGGGCGGGGTTATGTAGATATGTGCCAAGTGCTGTGCATGGCACTTACTGTACAAACCATCCGCATAACTCCCCCTCGCACCTCTGAGGTTAACAGTCTGTCACGGGCTTAAAAATTGAGCGGTACACCGCTGGGAGTATCAGGGGCGACTAATGTGGGCGTCCGGAAGAGTTGTGTGAGCGCAAACACCGAGGAAATAAGTACAGTGCAGCGTTTGGCCAGCAGCCTCACGCCGTCACCTTCCCCTTGGCTCTGTCCAGACCCGTTCAGGCCCACGCTCCTACCCCCAGTTCCGGCTGTCTCCACAGCCCCGACGAACTCGCGGTACAGAGCCACGATTTCTTTCAACTTGTCCATGGGCTCCTGGTTGTCGTCGCCGTGGTCCCTCGTGAGGACCGTGCTGGAGTTACGGCAGCTGTCGCAACCGGGGCACGGACTGGTTCGCATGCAAGCTGCCGAGAGCTGAACCAACGCGCCGAAGCTGTTGGATAAAGACCGCAGGGCTTCGTCGGGAGCCCAGCCTACACGAGTAGCCCGCTGACACCCGGACGCCAGGCGTCGAGCCTCCGCTTGGAGAAGAGTTCTCTCAGCCTCCGTCATGCTGGTGGGGCTGGATCCCATGCAACATCTTTCCGTACTGTCGCCATCAGAACCGTTGTGGTTCTGGTCGGCCTCCATCTTGTTTGTGTGCTCTAAGACCAACAAAAGCTGATCTATATCATGTCGCAGGGAGGCGAAACCTCCTTTCAGGCCGCCGTAGTTCTTGTTGGTGAGGGAGCGTAGAGGACCCCCAAGCGAGGTTGTGGGAGACACGGGACAGGAGACTAAGGGACTGAGCTCAGAGGAGGCAGTGGAGAAGGTGGACAGTGGGCGAGGGTTGTCCTTTAGCAGAGACAAGATATTGGGATTCGGAGGGGGTATGGTGGGGGAAGGGACGGGAGGGGGTCTCGCCGTCTTTGGGCGCGTGCGACGGGAGAACTCGTAGACGGTCAGCTCCTCGTCGAAGCTGATGCCATCCTCCGTGTCGCCGCTGAAGCAGTTGGCGTAGACGGTATGGCAGCCACAGGCCTCCCGCTGATGCTGCGGAGGCGTGCCATCCTCGACGGAAGGGGTCGGCGAGTCTCCCCCGAGCTGCATGTTCGAAATGCCCCCCATTCCCACTGCCGAGTGGCACCGCGACTGAGGCTGTTCGGATGAAACACTGTGCGAACTGTTCCCTGTGAAATTCAGATTAGGATGTGATCCGTTGGTCCCGCTGACCTTTCTCAAGTATGAGCTCAATTCCTCAGCCTCCTTAATGGTTGCTATGACGACCTCAGCTCCATCCTCTAATATATTCCCTCTATTGCCTGATTTCGAGGCCACTGTTTCTTTGTCTTTCACAGGGGTCTTGTTAATGTCGGACATACCGCTTGCTACTGACAAACCAGAGCCGAACCCGGATGTGTCTCCGTTTATAGAGCTGGTGGAGGGATAGTCCAGGGTCCCTAAAATCTCCTGGGAGCGAGTCATGTACCAAGGAAGAGCCTGGATCTTCCCTCTCAGGGCAGAGGCCGGCAGCCGGCCTCCGAGGCTGGAAGAGCTGCACCTCAGATCTGAGCCAGACCCAGATCTGTGCTCTTCTCTACTCGCCTGGCCTTTGGAGTTGCTTGAGGTGAGCGAAGTGGCAATTGATGTTTCTGTGTTTTTGGGTGACAGGCTTTCGTGGCTCACCGAGACCCTCCTGGGACCCGACTGGACGCTGCCATTGCGGCTGCTCCAAGGGTGAATCCCATTTGGTGGACTTGCGCCGTCTGTAAAGACCCCTTTGTCCGGATCCGTTGGGGAGACCGGAGAGCTGGCGGGTAATGATAAAGGGTGGAAAATCTTTGGAGAAGTAGGTTTAGGTGGTACTGGAGGAGGGGTAGACAACTTCGTACCGGAATTAGAGCGAGGGATATTTGCTGGCGTTTTTGCAGGGATCCCATGTCCTTCGTTCTCATTTGCCGGTCTCCCCTTGTCCTCGGTTTGTAGCGCAGTGATGGGTAATGGCTGCTTGCTACATCGCACTGCTGTGATCAGAGGTAAGCCACCCGTACCGTATGTGACCGACTTGAACTCCATAGTGTCTGGCTCCATCTCCAAGAGGTTGGAAGACATACGTCCAGAGGTGTCCCCATTGCAGTGGGCGTATGATTTCCCACGCTTTGGAGACTTGGCTGGTATAATCTGAGGCTTGGGAGGCAGCTGGGGTTTAGGTGCTAATGGCGGTTTGGATTTAACGTCATGTCTCTCAGCGGCTTTTGCTCTGCCAACGAGGTTCCTAACTATATTTGTGGGACCTTTTACATCCTCTTTCTTGATTTTACAAGGTTGCATCTTTTTGGAAAGGGGCGAGGATGGCTCTTTTCCCGCGGCAGCTGGAAGGGAATTCCACGTTCCGCTCAACCGGTTCGCGTTCCGCCGGTCGGCCAGCTCTACGTCTGCAAGAGAAAGACACATTTTATTTTTCTTCTAGTGCACATCCCAACAAGTAGAAACAAATAATCATGAAATCATAATACAAACCCCCTTTCCATATGAGTTGGGAAATTGTGTTAGATGTAAATATAAACAGAATACAATGATTTGCAAATCATTTTCAACCCATATTCAGTTGAATATGCTACAAAGACAACATATTCGATGTTCAAACTGATAAACTTGTTTTTTTTTTTTTGCAAATAATCATTAACTTTAGAATTTGATGCCAGCAACACGTGACAAAGAAGTTGGGAAAGGTGGCAATAAATACTGATAAAGTTGATTAATGCTCATCAAACACTTATGTGGAACATCCCACAGGTGTGCAGGCTAATTGGGAACAGGTGGGTGCCATGATTGGGTATAAAAACAGCTTCCCAAAAAATGCTCAGTCTTTCACAAGAAAGGATGGGGCGAGTTACACCCCTTTGTCCACAACTGCGTGAGCAAATAGTCAAACAGTTTAAGAACAATGTTTCTCAAAGTTAAATTGCAAGAACTTTAAGGATTTCAACATCTACGCTCCATAATATCATCAAAAGGTTCAGAGAATCTGGAGAAATCACTCCACGTAAGCAGCATGGCCCGGAAACCAACATTGAATGACCGTGACCTTCAATCCCTGTATCAAAAACCGACATCAATCTCTAAAGGATATCGCCACATGGGCTCAGGAACACTTCAGAAAACCACTGTCACTAACTACAGTTTGTCGCTACATCTGTAAGTGCAAGTTAAAGCTCTACTATGCAAAGCGAAAGCCATTTATCAACAACATCCAGAAACGCCGCCGGCTTCTCTGGGCCCGAGATCATCTAAGATCGACTGATGCAAAGTGGAAAAGTGTTCTGTGGTCTGACGAGTCCACATTTCAAATTGTTTTTGGAAATATGCGATATCGTGTCATCCGGACCAAAGGGGAAGCAAACCATCCAGACTGTTATCGATGCAAAGTTCAAAAGCCAGCATCTGTAATGGTATGGGGGTGCATTGCTTACACATCTGTGAAAGCACCATTAATGCCGAAAGGTACATACAGGTTTTGGAACAACATATGCTTCCATCTAAGCGTCGTCTTTTTCATGGACGCCCCTGCTTATTTCAGCAAAACAATGCTAAGCCACATTCAGCACGTGTTACAACAGTGTGGTTCAAGTGTGATGTAAGCTTGGACCTTAAATCCTACTGAATAGCTCTTAATCTTCTTCCCTTCATTATATTTCAAATTACCGGTATTGAAATCAGCCTCCTCCGTTTTGAAAATGATGACAGAGGAAGTGTCACTCGTGACGTGACGAGTTTGACCCGGTGGTAATACTAAGCATGCGCTAATTACTTTGCGAAGCGAGTTTCCCCCGGCAGTAATTGAAGGCAGGCGCATACTATATGCCCTGCGGCAATTCAAGGAAATACGGTATTTGGATTTTAAAAAAAAAAGGTTTCTAGGTTGGAACATTAAATATCTTGTCTTTGCAGTCTATTCAGTTAGATATAAATTGAAAATGATTTGCAAATCCTTGTATTCTGTTTTTATTTACCAATGTGGTCTGACGAGTCCACATTTCAAATTGTTTTTGGAAATATTTGACATCGTGTCATCCAGACCAAAGGGGAAGTGAACCATCCAGACTGTTATTGAGGCAAAGTTGAAAAGCCAGCATCTGTGATGGTATGGGGGTGCATTAGTGCCCAAGGCATGGGTAACTTACACATCTGTGAAGGCACCATTAATGCTGAAAGGTACATACAGCTTTTGAAACAACATATGCTTCCATCTAAGCGTCGTCTTTTTCATGGACGCCCCTGCTTATTTCAGCCAGACGATGCCAAGCCACATTCAGCACGTGTTACAACAGTGTGGCTTCGTAAAAAAAGAGTGCGGGTACTTTCCTGGCCCGCCTGCAGTCCAGACCTGTCTCCCATCGAAAATTTGTGGCGCATTAAGAAGCGTAAAATACGACTGAAGCTCTACATAAAACAAGAATGGGAAAGAATTCCACTTTCAAAGCTTCAACAATTAGTTTCCTCAGTTCCCAAACATTTATTAAATGTTGTTAAAAGAAAAGGTGATGTAACACAGGGGTGAACATGCCCTTTCCCAACAATGCCAAGCCACGTTTTACAACAGCGTGGCTTCGTAAAAAAATAGTGCGGGTACTTTCCTGGCCCGCCTGCAGTCCAGACCTGTCTCTCATCGAAAATGTGTGGCGCATTTTGAAGCGTAAAATACGACAGCGGAGACCCCGGACTGTTGAACGACTGAAGCTCTACATAAAACAAGAATGGGAAAGAATTCCACTTTCAAAGCTTCAACAATTAGTTTCCTCAGTTCCCAAACGTTTATTGAGTGTTTGTTAAAAAGAAAGGGTGATGTAACACAGTGGTGAACATGCCCTTTCCCAACTACTTTGGCACGTGTTGCAGCCATGAAATTCTAAGTTAATTAATTATTATTTGCAAAAAAAAATAAAGTTTATGAGTTTGAACATCAAATATGTTGTCTTTGTAGTGCATTCAACTGAATATGGGTTGAAAAGGATTTGCAGATCATTGTATTCCGTTTATATTTACATCTAACACAATTTCCCAACTCACATGGAAACGGGGTTTGTAATATAACGAACCTGAAAGATCGGGAACTGGAGGAGTGAATCTCTCCTGTGCATCAAAAAACTCTTCATCCGACTCAGATGCATTCTCCTTGACCGAGAAATCAGTTTTGAGGTTGGGGGACGGAGTTTGGAAGAGACACTCCTCATCCTTGGAGAGGCGCTGCTCTGCCTGCTGTGCTTTGTGGCCTGGAATGGAACTGGTTCTCACCGGGACTTTGGGAGGGGTTTTCTTCTTTCGCTTAATAGGCGTTGAGTCAAAAGGCGTGCTGTCAATCATTCGGAGATCTCTCGAACTGGGGATCTTAGAAATGCGTCTCAGTACCTCCCTTCCCTGCTCTTCCTCCTCATCCTCTTCGTCCTCATCATCGTCACTGGTAGCCCCAGACGGGCTTGAGAGGAAAGCGGCTTTAGAGAGATCAGCAAAGCAGAGACAAGCGTTGTCATTGGCCCTGTAGTTGAGGTTGGTGGGTCTTGACGGGCCTTGGTGGCGTTTTGGTTCCAGCAGATAGGGTTGGTGAGCATCTGAAGGTTGTGATGCATCGGGATAAGGAGGGCTTTTCTCATCGAGCGCAGCGCTCAACGAGCTGCTGGACAAGCTGGAAAAGCTGCTGGTGACCCGTGGATCGGTGTGATACCAGGTGGTCTTTAAGTTCATCTCCTCGTCCATCACACTCAATTTACGCGGACCACTTCCCGTTGCACCTCCGTCCTCTTCTCCCTCGTAGTCCTTACCGTCCGTCGTCACAATTATCTTCACTTCCTGCTTGCCTTTGTGCTCCTCCCTCTCTTTCCTATCCTCTTCTCTCCTCTTTTCCTGCTCCTCTCGCCGTCTCTCCTCCCAGTCTTGACTCGCTGGGTCAGGGTGTTTGTAATTCTGCGAGTCCATCGGGTCGTCCTCGTCGGTTGAGTCATCCAAGTCGCTACAGCAGCGGGACACGTATCCTAACGCCACAAAAAAAAAAATGTTAGCACAGGTTTCAGGTCATTCGTACTAGCATGAGTGGCTTTTGGAACCGTATACCCATCCTTGGTGACAAACAAGTGATGGAAATACGGAATCTCCCAAACGAAAGTACACCCCCAATATTTCAGCAATCATTTTGATTGATCAATTGAAACTTTGAAAATACAGTCTGGTACCTCAACTTTCAAGCACATTGCATGTGGGGCGGCATAGCTCGGTTGGTAGAGTGGCCGGGCCAGCAACTTGAGGGTTGCAGGTTCGATTCCCGCCTGTGCCATCCTAGTTACTGCCGTTGTGCCCTTGGGCAAGACATTTTACCCACCTGCTCCCAGTGCCACCCACACTGGTTTAAATGTAACTTAGATATTGGGTGTCACTATGTAAAAGCGCTTTGAGTCACTTGAGAAATGCGCTATATAAATTTAATTCACTTCACGACCGACCTTGTAACTCAAAACACTAAAATCAGCACCATTTATTGAAATTAAATAAAATTAATTCATGCTTGGCCCTCGCAAAACACCACAATTGTAACATGAAACATGCCTTTCCTTCAATCAATCAATCAATCAATCAATGTTTATTAATATAGCCCCAAATCACAAATGTCTCAAAGGACTGCACAAATCATTACGACTACAACATCCTCGGAAGAACCCACAAAAGGGCAAGGAAAACTCACACCCAGTGGGCAGAGAGAATTCACATCCAGTGGGACGCCAGTGACAATGCAGACTATGAGAAACCTTGGAGAGGACCTCAGATGTGGGCAACCCCCCCCCCCTCTAGGGGACCGAAAGCAATGGATGTCGAGCGGGTCTAACATGATACTGTGAAAGTTCAATCCATAGTGGCTCCAAGACAGCAGCGAGAGTCCCTTCCACAGGAAACCATCTCAAGCGGATCAGCAGCGTAGAGATGTCCCCAACCGATACAGGCGAGCGGTCCATCCTGGGTCCCGACGAGCGGTCCATCCTGGGTCTCGACTCTGGACAGCCAGTACTTCATCCATGGTCATCGGACCGGACCCCCTCCACAAGGGAGGGGGGGGACATAGTTTAGTTTAGTTTACTTTATTAAGGATCCCCATTAGTCTACACCGCAGTGGAGACTATTCTTCCTGGGGTCCAGGCAAAAACATCACACAACCACAGAACAAACGATTAAAATGCAGTACAACATGATCCAATAATAAATTGTCATATTACAAAAATAGCAACAACAAAGAACCAAAAAATACTAATAGATGTTGTTACATAATAATTTTCATACCAAAGATAAAAATAGCAATATAAAAATAGATATACTGTATACATTTTTGCAAAAATAAAACAAAGAACCAATGGCCTAAATAGTGTACCAAAGACAAACAATAAGTGACAAAAAAGTATCATCCATCCATTTTCTGCTGCTTATCCCATAATCAATAAAATACTCAATAGTCAATAAAAACAGTCATGACATTAGGTACAATCTAAAATAATCTCTTTACGCAATACTTCTCCTTTTAGTTTATTCTTAAAGCCCACTATGCTGGTGATTGATAGCAGATATTGTGGAAGTCTGTTCCAGTAAGTGATTGCCCGATACATTACAGTCTTTTTCAAAACATCACTTTTGGGTTTAAGACGGGTGAGAGCACCTCTTTGGGCTAGCCTGGTACCGTAGTTGTGACTTTAAAAAAAGAACTACTTTTTAAATGGGAAATATTGTTTGCAAAACCTTACAATAGCATCTACTACAGTAGTTTCATGAAAAAAGGTAATAATAATATTCAACATTTACCTCGGGGACTTTTATATGCGTTTAGACCGGGCTGCTTCTCAGTCGTATAACAATAGGAACTATCAATCAATCAATCAATGTTTACTTATATAGCCCTAAATCACTAGTGTCTCAAAGGGCTGCACAAATCACTACGACATCCTCGGTAGGCCCACATAAGGGCAAGGAAAACTCACACCCAGTGTGACATCGGTGACAATAATGACCCAGTGGGACGTCGGTGACAATAATGACCCAGTGGGACGTCGGTGACAATGAAGACTATGAGAACCTTGGAGAGGAGGAAAGCAATGGATGTCGAGCGGGTCTAACATGATACTGTGAAAGTTCAATCCATAATGGATCCAACACAGTCGCGAGAGTCCAGTCCAAAGCGGATCCAACACAGCAGCGAGAGTCCCGTTCATAGCGGAGCCAGCAGGAAACCATCCCAAGCGGAGGCGGATCAGCAGCGCAGAGATGTCCCCAGCCGATACACAGGCAAGCAGTACATGGCCACCGGATCGGACCGGACCCCCTCCACAAAGTAGTGAAGTGAATTATATTTATATAGCGCTTTTCTCTAGTGACTCAAAGCGCTTTACATAGTGAAACCCAATATCTAAGTTACATTTAAACCAGTGTGGGTGGCACTGGGAGCAGGTGGGTAAAGTGTCTTGCCCAAGGACACAACGGCAGTAACTAGGATGGCGGAAGCGGGAATCGAACCTGCAACCCTCAAGATGCTGGCACGGCCACTCTACCAACCGAGCTATGCCGTCCCAAGTACCAATGATTGTCACACACACACACACTAGGTGTGGTGAAATTTGCCCTCTGCATTTGACCCATCACCCTTGATCACCCCCTGGGAGGTGAGGGGAGCAGTGAGCAGCAGCTGTACCGCGCCCGGGAATCATTTTTGGTGATTTAACCCCCAATTCCAACCCTTGATGCTGAATGCCAAGCAGGGAGGTAATGGGTGCCATTTTTATAGTCTTTGGTATGACTCGGCCGGGGTTTGAACTCACAACCTACTGATCTCAGGGCGGACACTCTAACCACTAAGGCACTCAGTAGGTCATACCTGTTTATATCTTACACGGACGTATTTGAGCGACGGACCGAATAGGTTGGAGTGGACACAAAGCGAAGTTGTATGTCTGTGTACCAAAGACTGTTGAGTCAGGAAACACAGCATCTGCAGCTTGTCAATATTTTTATGGATAAATGTTCTTCGTTTGGACGTTTGTTGCTGTATGCCGCGAACGCTAACACATTTTTAATTCTTTGTTTCTCTGATTTGTTTGTCCAGATTTTCTTCGCACTAATAACTTTCTCAGCTCCGGTGGTCGGAGGGCAGGGTTGTGTCGATCTCTGAGCGGCGCTCAAACGAGCCCATAAACCGTCTAATCAAAAGGTATGCTTTTGTTTGTGCGTAAACAAAGCAGGAACAGCAAGATGTAACAATATATTAACTCGTTAATGCTCAAACGGCACACCCCGATTACAAATATCACTTCAACCGGCGACGGAAATGCTCATAACTGGAAAAAGCCGAGAGACAACTCCATCCAACAATCTATATTCTTCCGCTTATCCGTAGTCGGGTCTCGAGGGCAGCAGCCTAAGCAGAGAATCCCAGACTTCACTCTCCCCAGCAACCTAATCCAGCGCATCCCTGGGGGATCCTGAGGTGATACCAGGCCAGCTAGGAGACATTGTGTCGCCACTATGCCCAAAGTTTTCCCCGTAGTCTCATACCGGTCTGACGTGCCCTAACCACCTCCCCAGATTCCCGAACCACCTCATCTGGTTCCTCTCTGGCGGCTTTACTCTTAACTCCTTTCGGATGAAAGAGTGTCTCACCCTATCTGTAAGGGAGAGCCCCGCCACACGACGGAGGAAATTCAGTTCGGCCGCTTGTACCCGTGATCTTGTCCTTTCCGTCATAACCCAAAGCTCATGAGCAGAGGTGAGGATGGGGGTGTGGATCGACCGGTAAATTGAGAGCTTTGCCTTCTGACTTAGCTCCTTATCCATCTCGAAGGACTGATGCAGGGTACGCATTACTGCACACTGCAAAAACTGAAATCTAAGTAAGATTAAATATCTCAAAAAAGGGTATAATTTGCTTATTTTCTGTCTGATAAGAGAATTATTCTTAGTAATCAGATTTTATGTTGAAGCAGTCCTGGGCAAAATAAGTCCCGGGGGCCACATGTGACCCGTTAAGCTTTTCAACACATTCATGCTCATCACTCTTGACAGTCTGTGTACTCTGTCCAGGTCATAGTTCATGCTGCTCGTTTCTTGCCACATAAGTTTTTTTTTTGTTTATTCAAGCCACAGTTTAGTGAGGTTTTTTAGTTCATGTTTTCATGTCCATAATTTACGTTATAGTAATAGTTTTTGTTTTCTTAGTCAAGTTTTGTACCTGTGCAGTGAGCGCCTTCTGTTTTCACATTTTTAATGGATTAATTAAAAGATGTCATCACCTTGACGTCGTGTGCGGTTCAGTCGCTTTGCACCACGGGAAAACAAACCGCATCAAAGTCCACGTCATGACAGAACCCACACCAAACAAGAATGACAAACACATTTCGGGAGAACATCCGCACCGTAACACAACAGAACAAATACCCAGAACCCCTTGCAGCACTAACTCTTCCAGGATCCTACAATATACACCCTTGCTACCCCCCCACCTCAACCTCGTCCCCCTCAACCTCTTCATGCTCTTTCAGGGAGAGCACGTCCCTAATTCCAAGCTGCTGTTTTGAGGCATGTTCAAAAAAATAATGCATTTTGTGACTTCAATAATAAATATGGCAGTGCCATGTTGGCATTTTTTTCCATAACTTGAGTTGATTTGTTTTGGAAAACCTTGTTACATTGTTTAATGCATCCAGCGGGGGCATCACAACAAAATTAGGCATAATAATGTGTTAATTCTACCACTGTATATATCGGCATCGGTTGATATCGGAATATCGGATATATCGGCAAAAAAGCCATTATCGGACATCTCTAGTTTGGATATAATAGTCAGATATACCGTATTTCCTTGATTTGCCACCGGGTATATAGTAAGCGCCTGCCTAGAATTACTGCCTGGTTCAAACTCGTTTCGCAAAATAATTAGCGCATGCTTAGCATTACCGCCGGCTCAGGATTAACGCCGGGTCAAACTCGTTTCGTAAAATATTATTTTCATTAGCGCATGTCTAGAATTTCCGCCGGGTCAAACTCGTTTCGCAAAATAATTAGCATATGCCTAGAATTTCCACCGGGTCAAACTCGTCACGTCACGAGTGACACTTCACCTGTTATCATTTACAAAATGGAGGAGGCTGATTTCAATCATTTCAAATCGCATAAAGGGAAGAAGATTAAGAGCTATTCAGTAGGACTCAAGGTCCAAGCTATTGAATATGATAAAAAGAACAGTAAGCAGCTATGTTTTATTAATATGCCGTAGTTGCGTGTGTCAAATATGAGTCATTAGGGGACGGCGTGGCAAAGTTGGTAGAGTGGCTGTGCCAGCAATCTGAGGGTTACTGGTTCAATCCCCACCTTCTACCAACCTAGTCACGTCAGTTGTGTCCTTGGGCAAGACACTTCACCCTTGCTCCTGATGGGTCCTGGTTAGCTCCTTGCATGGCAGCTCCCGCCATCAGTGTGTGAATGGGCGAATGTGGAAATACTGTCAAAGCGCTTTGGGCTCCTTAAAAAGGGGTAGAAAAGCGCTATACAAGTACAACCCATTTACCATTAAATGAGTCCCGCCTCCTGGTGGTAGAGGGCGCTAGTGATCCTTCTTGCGACTACTCGGCTGCAGAAGAAGTGACAACAAGCAGCAAGAGTGAGCAGCGATCGTTTATTTTTTCCTCTCGCTTGCACTTTTACCATCATCATCAGCCTTTGCCAGTCCACTGCTGGACGAAAGCCTCAGCATGTTTCTGCCATTTGGCGTACTTTTCATGCTGGTTATTAGCCTACACCTTCCACGCTGGAAGGTGTATTTTATATCAGAGATCCTTCTCCTAGACCAGGGGTCGGGAACCTTTTTGGCTGAGAGAGCCAAGAAGCCAAATATTTTAAAATGTATTTACGTAAGAGTCATATAATATATTTTTAACACTGAACACAACTAAAAGTGTACATTTTTAAGTAAGACCAACATTTCTGGAGTATAATAGGTCTCTTATTCTTTGTAATAACGTTGTTATTCTGAAGCTAACTTAGGAGGGGGCGTGGCCTGCCGGTCTGCAGCGAAGCGGGGTGTTGCCAGGACCGGCCTCGAAATCAGCGACAGGTGTGTAAAAGGCCCACCTGGGCCTTGTTGAATAACCCCCAAGAGGCTAGCCCTACACTAACCAATAATAAATAAATTATTTCTTACCCTTAAGGCAACTTCTTGAACAGGTACGGTAGAAAAGGATGGATGCATTCAAATGCATGAGCATTTTCATATTTTTAACGTTATTTTTAACACTGTGATTACAAGTGGAATTATTCATTACTTATTGTGTTAAGCAATGTCAGCTCAGATTTATCCGAGAGCCAGATGCAGTCATCAAAAGATCCACATCTGGCTCTAGAGCCATAGGTTCCCTACCCCTGTCCTAGACTAATTGCCTTACTGGGCTGTTGAACTTAGTCTGTCCTGTTTGTTGTCCGCGACCCATTTACCATGGAGGATTACATATCTAAAATAAAACAGTTTTCTAAACTGGACTTTCAACGGAAGCAGGAGGTAATGAAGGAAGATCTCCATCGAGACAGAGAGACTTTTAAAACTGAAAAAAGCATGACTTCTATGAACAAGTTATCGATGCTTTTAATCAGGAGGAGCTGCGCATGGACTTAATTTATCTGTGAAGGTAAGACCATAATAATGTTTTTGTTTTTTTTATTAAATGTGCTTTTCATGATGGTATCCTTACATCACACTCAAATTCTTAAGCGCAGGCCTAAATTTACAGCATACCTTTGGTAAGCGCCGGAGTGAGAAGAGGTTTTAAATTAATTAGTGCCCCGGTGGCAATTCAGGGAAATCAATCAATCAATCAATGTTTACTTATATAGCCCTAAATCACTAGTGTCTCAAAGGGCTGCACAAACCACAACACAAACCACTACGACATCCTCGGTAGGCCCACATAAGGGCAAGGAAAACTCACACCCAGTGGGGCGTCGGTGACAATGATGACTATGAGAACCTTGGAGAGGACGAAAGCAATGGATGTCGAGCGGGTCTAACATGATACTGTGAAAGTTCAATCCATAATGGATCCAACACAGTCGCGAGAGTCCAGTTCAAAGCGGATCCAACACAGCAGCGAGAGTCCCGTTCACAGCAGAGCCAGCAGAAAACCATCCCAAGCGGAGGCGGATCAGCAGCGCAGAGATGTCCCCAGCCGATACACGGGCGAGCATTACATGGCCACCGGATCGGACCGGACCCCCTCCACAAGGGAGAGTGGGACATAGGAGAAAAAGAAAAGAAACGGCAGATCAACTGGTCTAAAAAGGGAGTCTATTTAAAGGCTAGAGTATACAAATGAGTTTTAAGGTGAGACTTAAATGCTTCTACTGAGGTGGCATCGCGAACTGTTACCGGGAGGGCATTCCAGAGTACTGGAGCCCGAAATGAAAACGCTCTATAGCCCGCAGACTTTTTTTGGGCTTTGGGAATCACTAATAAGCCGGAGTCCTTTGAAGGCAGATTTCTTGCCGGGACATATGGTACAATACAATCGGCAAGATAGGATGGAGCTAGACCGTGTAGTATTTTATACGTAAGTAGTAAAACCTTAAAGTCACATCTTAAGTGCACAGGAAGCCAGTGCAGGTGAGCCAGTACAGGCGTAATGTGATCAAACTTTCTTGTTCTTGTCAAAAGTCTAGCAGCCGCATTTTGTACCAACTGTAATCTTTTAATGCTAGACATGGGGAGACCCGAAAATAATACGTAACAGTAATCGAGGCGAGACGTAACAAACGCATGGATAATGATCTCGGCGTCTTTAGTGGACAGAATAGAGCGAATTTTAGCGATATTACGGAGATGAAAGAAGGCCGTTTTAGTAACGCTTTTAATGTGTGACTCAAAGGAGAGAGTTGGGTCGAAGATAACACCCAGATTCTTTACCGAGTCGCCTTGTTTAAATGTTTGGTTGTCAAATGTTAGAGTTGTATTATTAAAAAGAGGTCGGTGTCGAGCAGGACCGATAATCAGCATTTCCGTTTTTTTGGCGTTGAGTTGCAAAAAGTTAGCGGACATCCATTGTTTAATTTCATTAAGACACGCCTCCAGCTGACTACAATCCGGCGTGTTGGTCAGCTTCAGGGGCATGTAGAGTTGGGTGTCATCAGCATAACAGTGAAATGCGGCAATCAAATGGTTGCTGAAAGGTGAGTGGCGTCTTCAGTCTTGTGAGACATGCATTAAATGGGCGTGGTCATAAAGTGATTATTCAAAGTGTTGTTGCTCACTTGATAGGGTTTCATAGCACACGCCCTCTACCACGGCGAACTTCCCACACACACCTTCTTCAGCTGGAATGCGGTGCACCCTCACTTTGGGGCGCCCCATACGGAAGACACTGAGGCCGGGGTCCACCAGGAGTTTGCAGTAGCCCCCCAGCAGACATGCTAGGTCTTTGGCTGCCAGGGAGTCCATCAGTAAGGCAAACGGCTGAGAGGTGGAGGGCATTGCAGAAGACAGTGTCAAGCGGAAGTGATTTCAGCCAGAAGGGTAAGGGAGAAAGAGGCAATGGAGTGGGACAAAGGAGGGAGAGAGAGTCACATTTGAGTCCAGTGAATTCGCACACACACACGCACACACACACACACACCCTTGGGCTACTTGGCTGTCACAGGAGCCATGCTTGACCTATATTTACTCCAGCATCAATCCTGTAAATCTGTGTCAGCGTATGAGTGCCTCCATTTTTATGAATAATAGAGCCTGGTATCTCAGGGTCCGTGTGCACACGCCTACCTTCATGTCGTGCAGCGAGATGCGCAGGAGACTGACTTTGTCCGACTCGGAGAGCAACTCCACCCGGCTGATGCTGCTGAACTCCACCAAGGTGGAGATGACGTTGAGTTTGTGGTTGATGACCTGACTCATCCCGTACTTGGCTCCCACTAACAGGCTGACCAACACCTCCCTCTCCTGAAGCTGCGGGGCGATGAGAGATGAAAACATGTTCGTAGGTTTAAAAACAGAGCTGACATCATTCTCACCATTTACCCAATCCCATAAGGCAGTGGTTCTCAACCTTTTTCCAGTGATGTGTGAACATTTTTTTAATTCAAGTACCCTCTAATCAGAGCAAAGCATTTTTGGTTGAAAAAAAGAGATATAGAAGTAAAATACAGCACTATGTGAAGTGAATTTTATTTATATAGCGCTTTTTCTCTAGTGACTCAAAGCGCTTTACATAGTGAACCCCAATATCTAAGTTACATTTAAACCAGTGTGGGTGGCACTGGGAGCAGGTGGGTAAAGTGTCTTGCCCAAGGACACAACGGCAGTGACTAGGATGGCGGAAGCAGGGATCGAACCTGCAACCCTCAAGTTGCTGGCACGGCCGCTCTACCAACCGAGCTATGCCGCCCCTAAACCGTCATCAGTTTCTGATTTATTCATATGTATAACAGTGCAAAATATTGCTCATTTGTAGTAGTCTTTCTTGAACTATTTGGAAAAAAAGATGTAAAAATAAGTAAAAACTTGTTGAAAAATAAACAAGGGATTCAATTATGAATAAAGATTTCTACACATAGAAGTGATCATCAACTTAAAGTGCCCTCTTTGGGGATTGTAATAGAGATCGGGGCGGCATAGCTCGGTTGGTAGAGCGGCCGGGCCAGCAACTTGAGTGTTGCAGGTTCGATTCCCGCTTCCGTCATCCTAGTCACTGCCGTTGTGTCCTTGGGCAAGACACTTTACCCGCCTACTCCCAGTGCCACCCACACTGGTTTAAATGTAACTTAGATATTGGGTTTCACTATGTAAAGCGCTTTGAGTCACTCGAGAAAAGCGCTATATAAATATAATTCACAATTCACAGATCCATCTGGATTCATCAACTTCATTCGAAACATTTCTTCACAAAAAGAAGAATATTTATGGAACATGTCCACAAAAAAATCTAGCTGTCAACACTGAATATTGCATTGTTGCATTTTTCTCTTCACAGTTTATGAACTTACCCACTGTGAACATTTTTTTTAACTCAAGTACCCCCTAATCAGAGCAAAGCATTTTTGGTTGAAAAAAAGAGATAAAGAAGTAAAATACAGCACTATGTCATCAGTTGCTGATGTATTTAATTGTATAACAGTGCAAAATATTGCTCATTTGTAGTGGTCTTACTTGAACTATTTGGAAAAAAAGATGTAAAAATAAGTAAAAACTTGTTGAAAAATAAACAAGTGATTCAATTAGAAATAAAGATTTCTACACATAGAAGTAATCATCAACTTAAAGTGCCCTCTTTGGGGATTGTAATAGAGATCCATCTGGATTCATCAACTTCATTCTAAACATTTCTTCACAAAAAGAAGAATATTTATGGAACATGTCCACAAAAAATTTAGCTGTCAACAGTGAATATTGCATTGTTGCATTTCTCTTCACAGTTTATGAACTTACACGCATATTTTGTCGAAGTGTTATTCCATAAATATATTTATAAAGGATTTTTGAATTGTTGCTATTTTTAGAATATTTAAAAAAAATCTCACGTACCCCTTGGCATACCTTCAAGTACCCCCAGGGGTACGCGTACCCCCATTTGAGAACCACTGCCCTATGGCAGTGGTCCCCAACCACCGGGGCGCAGAAGAATTTTTTATTAAAAAAAAATAAATGTTTTTTTCATTTTTTTTTTTATTTAAATCAACATAAAAAACACAATATATACTTACAAATAGTGCACCAACCACAAAAAACCCCCCTTTTCATGACAAAAACGTCCCTTTTTCATGACAAAGAAGAAAAGAAAAAAAAGAAAAAAAAAGGACACCCCCCTCCCGGGCCGCGGGACAAATTATTAAGTGCGGATACAAAAAGGTTGGGGACCACTGCCATAAGGTACAAAACAATAACAGTATAAAACTTGGTGCTTTAAGATATTCAATTCTCAATTTTGTTTGGTACATCTGATGTGGGATCTGATTTTTGTGGCTTGTGCAGCCCTTTGGGACACTTGTGATTTAGGGCTATATAAGTAAGCATTGATTGATGTAGCTAAACAACAGTATAAATATTTATAAATGGTTGGCTAGTGGGGCTTCAGAGGGGTTAGTGCGTCTGCCTCACAATACGAAGTTCCTGCAGTCCTGGGCTCAAATCCAGGCTCGGGATCTTTCTGTGTGGAGTTTGCATGTTCTCCCCGTGAATGCGTGGGTTCCCTCCGGGTACTCCGGCTTCCTCCCACCTCCAAAGACATGCACCTGGGGATAGGTTGATTGGCAACACTAAATGGTCCCTAGAGTGTGAATGTTGTCTGTCTATCTGTGTTGGCCCTGCGATGAGGTGGCGACTTGTCCAGGGTGTACCCTGCCTTCCGCCCGATTGTAGCTGAGATAGGCACCAGCTCCCCCCACCACCCCAAAGGGAATAAGCGGTAGAAAATGGATGGATAGATTTTCAAAATGTGTTTGTTCTATTTTTTGGCAAAATTAAGACAAAGAAAACAAATCAAAAGTTGTCTTTATTTTCTAGTTTAATGCCATTATTTTATTAGTGTGCACAGATTTTCCTCCATGCGGCCCCTGAGCTTTTTTTGTTCGACTGATTGAAACTTTTATTAGCAGATTGCGCAGTAAAGTACATATTCCGTACAATTGACCACTAAATGGTAACACCCCAATACGTTTTTCAACTCGTTTAAGTCGGGGTCTGTTGTGATCCGGTTTCCGGATCACACATCTCTAGTTTAAGTACCTTTTGTATTTTCCTATTATGCACCTGGGGATAGGTTGATTGGCAACACTAAATTGGCCCTAGTGTGTGAATGTTGTCTGTCTCTCTGTGTTGGCCCTGCGATGAGGTGGCGACTTGTCCAGGGTGTACCCCGCCTTCCGCCCGATTGTAGCTGAGATAGGCGCCAGCGCCCCCCGCCACTCCAAAAAGGGAATAAGCGGTAGGAAATGGATGGATGTTTTGATCATGTTTTGGACGCTACTGATCTCTTAACTATGTATTTCCTTGTTTACATTTGTCACCATGGCTACCTAATTATACCACCGGCACGCACTCCGGTCACACACCTGTTTGTAATTATAT
This sequence comes from Nerophis ophidion, assembly GCF_033978795.1. Classification (NCBI taxonomy): domain Eukaryota; kingdom Metazoa; phylum Chordata; class Actinopteri; order Syngnathiformes; family Syngnathidae; genus Nerophis; species Nerophis ophidion. The sequence goes on from NC_084615.1 coordinate 9,691,392, forward strand.
TCTTTGTATTTAAGCCCACCTACTACCTTGGTTCTGCCTGGCCAGTTTGTTTGCTTCCTGCAACAGTTACGTGAGTTTTGCCTATTTTGTATTCCCTGTGCTAAGTGTAGCTTGCCTCTGAACTCTGCCTTTTGCTTGTATTAGCATTTAGCTTTCTGTGCTAAGGCCCGCCTTTGATTTGCTCTTTTGTACAAGTGTTGAGTTGAGTTTGAGTTTATTTGGAACATGCAAGCATACAACATGATACGTCACAATTTCCAGTTTCTCTTTTCAACATGTTGGAAAAGGAGTAGGAAGAAGCAGAGCTTATTTAATCCTACCCCTTTTCTTTACATAACAGTTGCTAAAACTTTTGTTCACTTCCTGTTCTCAATGTATACTCCATAAGTAATAAGTAATCACAATACAAATAAATAAATAAATAATTGGTGAAGTAAGTTTTATTTCATACGATGAGATAAGTCAGATTATTTTGAGAATGAATGAAAATCAGAATGTTTATCATGGTTCTTCATTTTTGTACTTTGTAAACACTTTAAGTTTGATTAGTTTTTTGACGTGGATCATATTAGTACATCGTTCGATTGCTTTGCTTAATCCATTCCATAATTTAATTCCACATACTGATATACTGAAGGTCTTAAGTGTTGTACGTGCATACAAATGTTTTAAATTACATTTTTCTCTAAGATTATATTTCTCTTCTTTTGTTGAGAAGAATTGTTGTATATTCTTGGGAAGCAGGTTATAGTTTGCTTTGTGTACAATCTTAGCTGTTTGCAATTCCACTATGTCGTGGAATTTCAGTATCTTTGATTCAATAAACTGCGATGAGGTGGCGACTTGTCCAGGGTGTACCCTGCCTTCCGCCCGATTGTAGCTGAGATAGGCGCCAGCGCCCCCCGCGACCCCGAAAGGGAATAAGCGGTAGAAAATGGATGGATGGATGATTCAATAAATAAAGGGTTTGTATGTTCTCTATGCCCAACATTATGTATTATTCTAACTGATCTTTTTTGTAACACTGTTAGTGAATGAAGTGTTCTTTTGTAATTATTTCCCCATATTTCTACACAGTAACTCAGATATGGTAACACTAGTGAGCAGTAGAGAATATAAAGTGATTTTTGGTCTGGAACATATTTGGCTTTATTCATTATTGATGTATTTCTTGCAACTTTATGTTGTATATTTTTTACATGAGATTTCCAGTTCAATCTATCATCAATCATTATACCTAGAAATTTGGTTTCATTTACTCTTTCAATTTCTATTCCGTCTATTTGTATTTGACTTTCTTTTCTACTGTTACCAAATAGCCTTATTTTAGTTTTACTGAGATTCAATGATAGTCTGTTTTTGTCAAACGATTTTTTTTAAATTTGTTCATTTCTTCTGTTATTATTTGTATTATCCACTGTGTGTTCTCTCCTGAACAAAACGCTGTTGTCTATCCATCCATTTTCTACCGATTATTCCCTTTCGGGGTCGCTGGCGTCTATCTCAGCTACAATCGGGCGGAAGGCAGGGTACACCCTGGACAAGTCGCCACCTCATCGCAGGGCCAACACAGATAGACAGACAACATTCACACACTAGGGACCATTTAGTGTTGCCAATCAACCTATCCCCAGGTGCATGTCTTTGGAAGTGGGAGGAAGCCGGAGTACCCGGAGGGAACCCACGCATTCACGGGGAGAACATGCAAACTCCACACAGAAAGATCCCGAGCCTGGATTGGAACCCAGGACTGCAGGAACTCCGTATTGTGAGGCAGACGCACTAACCCCTCTGCCACCGTGAAGCCCAAAACGCTGTTGTATCATCCGCAAATAATACTAACTTTAAATCTCTTGTAACTTTACAAATGTCATTTATATAGAGATTAGTGTTCTTACCTTCACTTCTGCCTGCTGTGATCCTGTGAACCGAGGGTGAGACTGCACGCGCATCCACGATGCCGAACTTATGTAACAGCGGTCCACGTTAATCAATTCATGGTACAAATATATACTATCAGCATAATACAGTCATCACACAGCTTAATCATCATAGTATACACATTCAATCAATCAATCAATGTTAACTATATAGCCCTAAATCACTAGTGTCTCAAAGGGCTGCACAAACCACAACACAAACCACTACGACATCCTCGGTAGGCCCACATAAGGGCGAGGAAAACTCACACCCAGTGGGACGTCGGTGACAATGATGACTATGAGAAACCTTGGAGAGGAGGAAAGCAATGGATGTCGAGCGGGTCTAACATGATACTGTGAAAGTTCAATCCATAATGGATCCAACACAGTCGCGAGAGTCCAGTCCAAAGCGGATTCAACACAGCAGCGAGAGTCCCGTTCACAGCAAAGCCAGCAGGAAACCATCCCAAGCGGAGGCGCTGCTGATCCGCCTAATTCAATATACATTGAATTATTTACATTATTTAGTGTGATGTGGAGGGAGGAGGGGGTAAAATTAGTTTGTTATAAAGTGTTACTGAGTATTTACCCAATATTAAAATGAGAGTAAAGCTGTAGTAACGACAATCTACTAAATGATGTGAACACATCCATCTATCCATTTTCTACCGCTTGTCCCTTTTGGGGTGGCAGGGGGGTGCTGGAGCCTATCTCAGCTGCATTCGGGCAAAAAGCACCTCATCACAGGGCCAACACATGTAGACGGACAACATTCACACACTAGGGACCATTTAGTGTTGCCAATCAAAATATCCCCAGGTGCATGTCTTTGGAGGTGGCATAGCTCGGTTGGTAGAGTTGCCGTGCCAGCAACTTGAGGGTTGCAGGTTCGATTCCCGCTTCCGCCATCCTAGTCACTGCCGTTGTGTCCTTGGGCAAGACACTTTACCCACCTGCTCCCAGTGCCGCCCACACTGGTTTGAATGTAACTTAGATATTGGGTTTCACTATGTAAAGCGCTTTGAGTCACTAGAGAAAAGCTCTATATAATTCACAATTCACAGGAAGCCCGAAGTACACGTAGGGAACCCACGCAGTGACACATATAATACAGATATAAGACTGAATTTTACTAAAAGAGCTATTTGCTTTCGATACATCCTCCATGCAGACTCTTACCATCATCGTGGCCGAGTAGGATCTCCCCCCATATGAAATGAGCTCCCCCAGCTGAGTGAGGTACGCCAGCCGAGCCTGGGAAGCCGATATTACCTGAACAAAAAAGGCACAGGTAAGGAATGGGAGGAAGGAAGAGCACAAACCATCACTCGCTCCACAGAACCCTCATTTACTCTGCCGTGCACTCAAGCTCTTGCTCCATATATCACTTTAAAACCCACAGGAGGATTAGCTCTTAGGCCAGCCTACAACCACAACTGCACTCTTTTTATTAGCCGCCATTTTACGCTGGCCCGTCTCACTCCTCTAAAAGCTTCTTGTACCTTCTGCCGGGGCTCAAGCAAGGACTGGATCTTTTTGAGGTGGTAGCTGATGGCCTTCCGCAGGTCCTTCTCCCTCATATTACTCAACAGCGTCGGAGAAATGAAGCTGTCCAGGCCAAACTCTTTCCTGTCACCGCCACGCACACACAGAGATAATGATAATCACACTGATACATATCAGTAAGATATAAAATACATACTTTACCGATTCTTTAACTAACAGTAAAATAACAAACAAACTGATATTATCTTTGAAACTGTTTATTTTTTTCTATATAGATTTGTATTGGATTTCATTAAAGAAGTAAAGTTAAAGTACCAATGATTGTCACACACACACTAGGTGTGGCAAAATTATTCTCTGCATTTGACCCATCACCCTTGAGCAGTGAGCAGCAGCGGTGGCCGCGCCCGGGAATAATTTTTGGTGATTTAACCCCCAATTCCAACCCTTGATGCTGAGTGCCAAGCAGGGAGGTAATGGGTCCCATTTTTATAGTCTTTGGTATGACTCGGCCGGGGTTTGAACTCACGACCTACGGAACTCAGGGCGGACACTCTAACCCAGGGGTCCCCAAACTTTTTGACTTGGGGGACGCATTGTGTTAAAAATATACAGCTGGGCTGTATACATATACATACATATATATATATACATATGCATATGTATATATACATCAACATACATATATATATACATATATATACATACATATATATACATATACATATATACATATACATATATATAAACATATACATATACATATATATACATACACATATATATACGTATATATAAACATATACATACATATATACATATATATACATATATGTACATATACATGCATATATACATATATATAAACATATACATATACATATATGTACACATACATATACATATATATACATACACATATATATATACATATATATAAACATATACATACATATATATACATATATGTACATATACATACATATATACATATATATATACACACATACATATATCCATCCATCCATCCATCCATTTTCTACCGCTTATTCCCTTTCGGGGTCGCGGGGGGCGCTGGCGCCTATCTCAGCTACAATCGGGCGGAAGGCAGGGTACACCCTGGACAAGTCGCCACCTCATCGCAGGGCCAACACAGATAGACAGACAACATTCACACTCACATTCACACACTAGGGACCATTTAATGTTGCCAATCAACCTATCCCCAGTTGCATGTCTTTCACACACATATATATACATATAAACATATATATATATATATATATATATATATATATATATACATATATGTATACATATATATATATACATATATATACATATACATATATATATACATACATATACATATATATACATATACATATATATATACATACATATACATATACATATATACATATATATATACATACATATACATATACATATATACATATATATATATATATATATATATATATATATATATATATATATATATATATATATATATATATATATATACACACACACGTTAGGTCAGGAAATAACACAGAGGCTATTTCATCCCTGTTTCGCAGGTTTCCCTGCTCTTCAGGGGATTTTATAATAACATAGGCTCCAGCAACCCCCACGACCCCGAAAGGGATAAGCGGTAGAAAATAGATGCATATATAATAAAATCCTCTGAAGAGCAGGGTAACCTGCGAAACAGGGGATTTTATAAAAAAATATATAATAAAATCCCCTGAAAAGCAGGGGAACCTGCAAAACAGGCTTGTAGGGATGAAATAGCCTCTGTGTTTTTTTCCTGACCTAACATATATTCCGTTCTACCCCGGTATTGAGCAATGTATAACGGATAAACCACAGTAACCTCGTTTGTATATATATATATATATATATATATATATATATATATATATATATAATGCTTTTTTAAACAATATGATTTTCCTGGGTGGCTAGGAGACACCGAGAGTAACAAGCAGTATAAAATGGATTAGAAAGGACAGATTTAAAAACATTTAAATACAAAAATAAAATTCAAATTCAAATATTTTAACTTGGGACTTCCTGCGGGCCGGATTTTGGACCCTGGCGGGTCGTAGTTTGGGGACCCCTGCTCTAAGCACTAGGCCACTGAGTAGGTGAAATGTGCATTGGCGTTTAAATGGAGCTACCACGGGAAGGTTTACAAATGAAAAAAACTAAACATAACATGTTGTTGCACAACATTACCACTAGGTGACTGAGCACACACACACACACACGACTCACGTAATGGCTTTAATGGAGGTCCTGGTCAGTCCGCAGCTATCCAGTCTCTCGTGCATGTGCAGGGCAGCGAGACGGAGTGCTGTGTTGCACTTCATCTCAACAGCAAAGCGCTCCTGTAGTACGTCGCCAACACTCTGGAAGCACATGGAATGTGTACTGAACGCATGCAATGTAAAGTACCAAAACCCAAATACCAGTGAAGTTTGCACGTTGTGTAAAATCGTAAATAAAGACAGGATACAATGATTTAAAAATCCTTTTCAACTTCCATCCATCTGTCTGATTCCGCTTATCCGAGGTCGGGTGGCGGGGGCAGCAGCCTAAGCAGGGATGTGCCCTGCCTTCGGCCTTTTGCCCAGCTCACATCGCACCCAACCTCTATGGCCCCTTCCATGAGTGGTGAGCCCATTGGAGGGGGGACCCAAGGTTCCTCTTCAGGCTGTCCCCCGGCCACCAGGCGCGCGCCATCGTGCCCCAACTCCGGGCCGGGCTCCAGAGGGGGGCCCCGGTGACCCGCGTCCGGGCGAGGTAAATCAGAATCTCGTTTTTTTGTAAATCCATAGAAGTCTTTGAGCTGCTCTTTGTCCGATATCCCTCACCTAGGACCTGTTTGTCTTGGGAGACCCTACCAGGGGGCACGGAAGCCCCCGAACAACATAGCTCCTAAGATAATTGGGACACGCAAACTCCTCTGCGGCGATAAGGTGGCAGCCCCGAGAGGAGCCTTTTTCAACCTTTCAGCCTTTTCAACTTACAGCATGTTCAATTGAATAGACTGCAAAGACAAGATATTTAATGTTCCAATTGAGAAACTTAATTTTTGTTTCAAATAATCATTAATTTACGATTCAATGCCATCAACACATTGCAAAAAAGTTGGCACACGGGCATTTTTCCCACTGTGTTACATGGCCTTTCCTTTTAACACACATTTGGGAATGGAGGAGAGCAATTTTTGAAGCTTTTCAGCTGGAATTCTTTCCCATTCTTGCTTGATGTACAGCTTAAGTTGTTCAACAGTCCGGGGTCTCCGTTGTGGTATTTTAGGCTTCATATTTTCAATGGGAGACAGGTCTGGACTACAGGCAGGCCCGTCTAGTACCCGCAGACTTTTACTATGAAGCCACGCTGTTGTAAAACGTGGCTTGGCATTGTCTTGCTGAAATAAGCAGGGGCGTCCATTATAACGTTGCTTGGATGGCAACATATGTTGCTCAAAAAACTGTATGTACCTTTCAGCATTAATGGTGCCTTCACAGATGTGCAAGTTACCCATGCCTTGAGCACTAATACGCACCCATACCATCACAGATGCTGGCTTTTGAACTTTGCGCCTACAACAATCCAGATGGTTGTTTTCCTCTTTGTTACAGAGGACACGACTTCCACAGTTTCCAAAAACAATTTGAAATGTTGACTCGTCAGACCGCAGAACACTTTTCCACTTTCCATCTTAGATGAGCTCGGGCCAAGCGAAGCAGGCGGCGTTCTGGGTGTTGTTGATAAATGGCTTTGCATAGTAAAGTTTAGACTTGCAGTTACAGATGTAGCGACGAACTGTAGTTACTGACAGTGGTTTTCTAAAGTGTTCCTGAGCCCGTGTGGTGATATCCTTTAAACACTGATTTTGCTTTTTGATTGTTGGTTTTCAGCCTTGTTGCTTACGTGCAGTGATTTATCCAGATTCTCTGAACCTTTTGATGATATTATGGACCGTAGATGGTGAAATGCTTAAGTTCCTTGCAATAGCTGGTTGAGAAATGTTGTTCTTAAACAATTTGCTCACGCATTTGTTCACAAAGTGGTGACTCTCGCCCCATCCTTGTTTGAAAATGAGCTAATATTTGCAAAATATAACAAAGTTTTCCAGTTCGAACGTTAAGTATGTTGTCTTTGCAGTCTATTCAATTGAATATAGCTTGACAAGTATGAGCAAATCATTGTATTCTGTTTTTATTTACCATTCACACAACGTGCCAACTTCACCAGGTTTTGTATGTGCGTCTTTGTCATAGTTTAATTTTAAAACTACACAAGACAAGCGCATCCTTGTGCATAAAAATAACATTTGGACACCCGGCCCATCGTTGAGATGGCAAAAGCAAACGCAACAAGAGGTAAAGACCCAGCAATAAATCTGCATGACACAAGTGGTTTTCCCAATGGAATATTGTGTCCTAAAAATAAACAATCCACAACTTTGAGGCATGTCAACACAGGTTGAAATTAGTCTTGACTTGACCGGAAACAACACACACATTACAGTAAACGCTCTCTATGACCAATGGCATGGGTCAATTGGAGATGATGTTCCTGTAAAATACACCACAAATGTACTGGTGCACATCATTATTCATTCAATGGATCCCTAAGGGGGTTAGACTACTTCCCACGCTCCCTCCTGATTCTTCATTTTCCATTTTAGACAATCAAAAAGGTCCAAAAATATTATAAATCTATAATCAAGGGGAAAAAAACGCATACTACTAAATAATTTGTATTATTATTTTGCGTATATAAGGGCTGCAAAACAGTACCTATAAGCAGACATATAATCTGGCATTTTGTTTTGCAATATTTTGCAAAACTAACTTTTCTTACCTTTTGGCACCTGCTGACATAAACAGAAATAAAATTGACTTACCTATGTGTATTTGGGATCTGCATAAGTCCTAAAAATGTGCGCGCTTCCGCCATTGTAGTCCGTGTTGACGCCGTAGTCATAAGCTTTTTCTTTTTCTCTACCTTCTTATGTGGCATTCATCTTCCGCTGTTGCCATTTCTAATATAAAGCAGTGTAAAGTCCTTACTTATATTTGCCATTAGAATAGCTATTACAGCGCTAAAAACTGTAAAGATTTACATAATTCACCCACGGAATTTTGGATTATTAGAGGGTTCCGGTCGGACGGATTTTCAGGGGCCACATTTCCGGCGTTGTTGTTGCACTAATGAGCCACGGATGAGAAAATGCTGCTCCATTATTGATTGAAGTAAAGTCTGAATGTCATTAAAACAGTTAGCTCCATCTTTTGACACTTCTTCCACTCCCGTCCTTGCACGCTACAATGCGGGGAGAAGACGCTGTCGAAAGTAAACAATGTAAGACTGCCCACAAAACGGAAGAGACGCTCAGGGAACTACTTAAAAATGGTCTGTAAAACATCATCTTTCACCAAAGAACCACCATCCCGTTATGTGGACCACAAGACAGTGTCTTAAATTTACAGAAACATCAGAATAGGACCCCTTTAATGGGCCTTTTGTATGAAAATAGACCTGAATAGACCCGTTCATCGGCAGTGCGCCTTTTAATCCGGTGCGCCGTATGGTCCAAAAAATATGGTACAATGAACATTTTAAAGCGGCAGTTATGAGAATATGTTGTCACAGCCAGGGCACATTCCAATGCGCCCTCATCTTTACGCTCTGCTTGTCGCGCCTTGGGGCGCGCCCACGGCCGCGTCATGCCTGCAGATGATCACAAATCAGCGCACCTGGAACTGATGAGAGGGAGCTGTATAAAGGACCAGTGGACCCAAGGATCCATGCGGGAACTTAGTTCTCTATTGTGTACCGTAAGCCGACACAAGCTTTATGCTCTATTTGTTTCCCTCCGTGTCTGATGTCCTTTGTTAATCTCTCACAGTGCTTTCCAGAGTTTTCCTGTCGTGATCTCCTGTCATTCCCCTCCGGATTCTCGTTCCTCGACCCCTGCTTGGACACGGACTAAGCTGCCTCGCCCCTAATTATCGACCCTCGCCTGGACACGGACCTTGACGCTTCTTTCGCTCTCCTCAACACTCGGTTATACACAACAATTAATTACACACAAAGTCTTACACCACACACGCCTGGATTTTGGTCACACATTCCATTCTATAGTTTAATAGTATTGTTTGTTTTTTATATATATATATATATATATATATATATATATATATATATATATATATATACTGTATATATAGTGGGGCAAAAAAGTATTTAGTCAGCCACCGATTGTGAAAGTTCTCCCACTGCAGAAGTCTTTAATTTTCATCATCGGTACACTTCAACTGTGAGAGACAGAATGTGAAAAAAAAATCCGGGAATTCACATTGTAGGAATTTTAAAGAATTTATTTGTAAATTATGGTGGAAAATAAGTATTTGGTCACTTCAAAAAAGGAAGATCTCTGGCTCTCAGACCTGTAACTTCTTCTTTAAGAAACTCTTCTGTCCTCCACTCGTTACCTGTATTAATGGAACCTGTTTGAACTCGTTTTCTGTATAAAAGACACCTGTCCACAGCCTCAAACAGTCAGACTCCAAACTCCATTATGGCCAAGACCAAATAGCTGTCGAAGGACACCAGGAAAAGAATTGTAGACCTGCACCAGACTGGGAATATTGAATCTACAATAGGCAAGCAGCTTGGTGTGGAAAAATCAACTGTGGGAGCAATTATCAGAAAATGGCGACTTGTCCAGGGTGTACCCCGCCTTCTGCCCGATTGTAGCTGAGATAGGCGCCAGCGCCCCCTGCAACCCCAAAAGGGAATAAGCAGTAGAAAATGGATGGATGGATGGAAGACATACAAGACCACTGATAACCCCCCTCGATCTGGGGCTCCACGCAAGATCTCATCCCGTGGGGTCAAAATGATCATGAGAATGGTGTGCAAAAATCCCAGAACCACACGGGGGTACCTGGTGAATGACCTGCAGAGAGCTGTGAACAAAGTAACAAAGGTTACCATCAGTAACACACTACGCCGACAGGGAATCAAATCCTGGAGTGCCAGATGTGTCCCCCTGCTTAAGTCAGGGCATTTCCAGGCCCGTCTGAAGTTTGCCAGAGAGCACATGGGAGAATATCATGTGGTCAGATGAAACAAAAATAGAGCTTTATGGTATAAACTCAACTCGTCGTGTTTGGAGGAAGAAGAATACTGAGTTGCATCCCAAGAACACCATACCTACTGTGAAGCATGGGGGTGGAAACATCATGCTTTGGGGCTGTTTTTCTGCTAAGGGGACAGGACGATTGATCCGTGTTAAGGAAAGAATGAATGGGGCCATGTATCGTGAAATTTTGAGCCAAAACCTCCTTCCATCAGGTAGAGCTTTGAATGGTTGACCAAATACTTATTTTCCACCATAATTTACAAATAAATTATTTAAAATTCCTACAATGTGAATACCTGGATTTTTTTTTTCACATTCTGTCTCTCACAGTTGAAGTGTACCTATGATGAAAATTACAGACCTCTGTCATCATTTTAAGTGGGAGAACTTGCACAATCGCTGGCTGACTAAATACTTTTTTGCCCCACTGTATATATATTAGAGATGCGCGGATAGGCAATTATATCATCCGCAACCGCATCACCAAAGTCGTCATCCACCCGCCGTCCACCCGAACCGACATTTTATCAGGACCGTACCCACCCGCCAACCGCTGAAATACATCAGAGCTGAAATACATCAGAGGTCGGCCGCCTTTGCCACTCAGAGCTATTTAAACCTGTTTCACAGAGTAATGAAGACAATTGGAGCCGCTAATATTATCGCGACTATCCAATAGCGTCCATCCTGATGACAAGAATATGGGCGTGCTGTGAAGTCATTGCCTTAAACACCTTCAACAACATGTATGAATCGATTGATGGTCCGGCAACTTGTTGTGTCCAGCTTACGCAATTACAAGTACAAGATTGAAAGGCATACTGGGTGATACAGAGTACACTGATGGTTGTGATATAAACAATTTTAACACTCTTACTAATATGCGCCACGCTGTGAAGCCACACAATACAAGATTGACAAACACATTTCGGGCGAACATCCTCACACAACATAAACGCAACACAACAAATACCCAGAATCCTTTGTATCCGTGACAATCCTGAATATATTTTACACCCCCGCGCCCCCAACCCTGCCCACTTTACCGACGCACGGGGTAATATGTATATAATAAATCTTTGAACATCACCGCTCCCTCTGGTGTCAGCCGTCATCTCCCTCTGTTAAACCATCACATATGTGTCACTAACCTGTAAAAAGAGGTATTCAAAGGCAAAGGAGTCATCCTGCTGCAGGTCCATAGGATCTCTTGGAATGAAACACACTCGGAACAGACATCTATAATCATGGGAGTCCTTTTTCTGCACCACCTGGTGGAGACATGAGACACCGTGGTAAATACAACACCCTCATTGAGCCCATTGATTTCCTCATTATTGTGCTGTCATATTACGGTTTGACCGACTGCACACAGGAGCAAACACGAAGCCACCTTGTTGTCTTACCCTCTGAATAAGCTCGTCTTCATGCAGCAGCAGAAGCTTGGTGATGCTGTACTGTTGCTCCAGCACCAGGGCAAAGTACTCGATGGCCCGGATGGAGAGTTTATCCTTCAGAGTCAGAACAATATCCTGGAATGGTGAAAAAAAAAAAACAACCTTAAACAAACATGTTTTCACCCCAGGCTCCTGATGGCAGACAGACGGTGAAATCCACATTTCCTCATTCACTTCCCGTTGCTGAGGCAAAGGAATACCAACGGCACTAAAAATGTGTACTTTTTATACACACCAATTGCAAATTCCGAATGGGTTGCACCACAGTTATTCTCACACGAACCTCAAGTACTGGCTCCTTCACCCCTCCTTTTTCCTCCTCCAAATTAATGGTGTCTTATTATCACACCACTGGAGTGCAGCTACAGCCTACTCACACTGCAACACCCTTGAGCAATCGTCAAATATCTTGCAGTATGAATAGCTGCAACAGAACAGTACTCCCACTCCGGCCATCTTGAAACTTCAATCTGCTGTCAGGATGCTGAGAGGCGGGCGGAAAGAAGGATCCTTTGTGGACAGTGACGCCAAAATGATGGAGTATAATGTGCAGTAGCTGTCCAGGGGCAAAGCCTCCTCAGCCTGAGGCCCCCCCCTTAGTTTAAGACAGCCCTGACACTGGCGGCCCTTAACATTTCAGGAACAGTTTCACTACATTTTCTTAAAGGGGAACATTATTACAATTTCAAAAGAGTTAAAAACAGAAAAAATCAGTTCCCAGTGGCTTGTATTTTTTGAAGTTTTTTTCAAAATTTTACCAGTCCCGGAATATCCCTAAATATCAATCAATCAATCTATCAATGTTTACTTATATAGCCCTAAATCACTAGTGTCTCAAAGGGCTGCACAAACCACCACGACATCCTCAGTAGGCCCACATAAGGGCAAGGAAAACTCACACCCAGTGGGACGTCGGTGACAATAATGACTATGAGAACCTTAGAGAGGAGGAAAGCAATGGATGTCGAGCGGGTCTAACATGATACTGTGAAAGTTCAATCCACAATGGATCCAACACAGTCGCGAGAGTCCAGTCCAAAGCGGATCCAACACAGCAGCGAAAGTCCCGTTCACAGCGGAGCCAGCAGGAAACCATCCCAAGTGGAGGCGGATCAGCAGCGCAGAGATGTCCCCAGCCGATACACAGGCAAGCAGTACATGGCCACCGGATCGGACCGGACCCCCTCCACAAGGGAGAGTGGGACATAGAAGAAAAAGAAAAGAAACGGCAGATCAACTGGTCTAAAAAGGGAGTCTATTTAAATAAAGCTTTAAAGTGCCTTATTTTCGCTATCTTCGAAACCACTATCCATTTCCCTGTGACGTCATACAGGGCTGCCAATACAAACAACATGGCGGTTACCACAGCAAGATATAGCGACATTAGCTCGGATTCAGACTCGGATTTCAGCGGCTTATGCGATTCAACAGATTACGCATGTATTGAAACAGACGGTCGGAGTATGGAGGCAGATAGCGAAAATGAAATTGAAGAAGAAATTGAAGCTATTGAGCGAATAGCTATTGACGCTATTCGGCCATAGCTGGGTGTACCTAATGAAGTGGCCCATAGCATGGCTGCCTTATTAGCATCGCCGGTAAAATGTGCGGACCAAACGATCGGGACTTTCGCATCTTGTGACACTGGAGCAACTTAAATCCGTCGATTGGTAAGTGTTTGTTTCGCATTAAATGTGGGTATCTAGTTTCAAATGTACAAACAGCTAGCCTAAATAGCATTTTCGCATCGATTAGCGTAGCATGTTAGCATGGATTAGATGGCAGTCATGCCGTGGCCAAATATGTCTGATTGGCACATAAGTCAACAACATCAACAAAACTCACCTTTGTGATTTCGTTGACTTAATCGTTGCAAATGCGTCTGCAGGTTATCCATACATCTCTGTGCCATGTCTGTCTTAGCATCGCCGGTCAAATGTGAAGACACTTTGGTACATTCCAGGGGGGTCTGGCGGCAGATTTCTTGCCGGTGGTGCAACTTGAATCCCTCCCTGTTAGTGTTGTTACACTCTCCGACAACACACCGACGAGGCATGATGTCTCCAAGGTTCCAAAAAATAGTCGAAAAAACGGAAAATAACAGAGCTGAGACCCGGTGTTTGTAATGTGAAAATGAAAATGGCGGCTGTGTTACCTCGGTGACGTCGCGTTCTGACGTCATCGCAAAAAGACCGATAAACAGAAAGGCGTTTAATTTGCCAAAATTCACCCATTTAGAGTTCGGGAATCGGTTGAAAAAAATACATGGTCTTTTTTCTGCAACATCAAGGTATATATTGACACTTACATAGGTTTGGTGATAATGTTCCCCTTTAAGGGACGATACTATAGAAATGTAACTTGGTTATAACTTCGAGCAGGGATGTCAAACTCGTTTTCATGGAGGACCACATCGCAGATATGGCTGCCATCAGATGGCCGATTTCAACAGTGAATGATTAACAAATTTGCCTTTGCATTTTTTTTCATCCATCCATCATCTTTCGCTTAACCGAGGTCGGGTCGCGGGAGCAGCAGCCTAAGCAGGGAAGCCCAGACTTCCCTCTCCCCAGCCACTTCGTCTAGCTCTTCCCGGGGGATCCCGAGGCGTTCCCAGGCCAGCCGGGAGACATAGTCTTCCCAAGGTGTCCTGGGTCTTCCCCGTGGCCTCCTACCGGCTGGACGTGCCCTAAACACCTCCCTAGGGAGGCGTTCGGGTGGCATCCTGACCAGATGCCCGAACCACCTCATCTGGCTCCTCTCGATGTGAAGGAGCAGCGGCTTTACTTTGAGGTCCTCCCGGATGACAGAGCTTCTCACCCTATCTCTAAGGGAGAGACCAGAGGAAACTCATTTCGGCCGCTTGTACCCGTAATCTTATCCTTTCGGTCATGACCCAAAGCTCATGACCATAGGTGAGGATGGGAACGTAGATCAACCGGTAAATTGAGAGTTTTGCCTTCCGGCTCAGCTCTTTCTTCACCACAACGGATCGATACAACGTCCGCATTACTGAAGACGCCGCACCGATCCGCCTGTCGATCTCACGATCCACTCTTCCCTCACTCGTGAACAAGACTCCTAGGTACTTGAACTCCTCCACTTGGGGCAGGGTCTCCTCCCCAACCCGGAGATGGCACTCCACCCTTTTCCGGGCGAGAACCATGGAGGTGCTGATTCTCATTCCGGTCGCTTCACACTTTGCATTTTTTTATTAAATATATTTTTTTACATACACAGTAAAAAAAAGAAAACATTACAATTCTGGTCACCATTTTTTAAATGCAAAATCTACAGATTTTTTTAAACATTATATTTGTTGCGATCTGCTGCTCAGATCTTCACGTTTGTTTTTTCCATCTTTGTTTCATTCTCAGTCTGACCCGTTTATTTCCTGTTTTGTCCATCACTATGGTTACTCATTAGTTCACCTGCTACACCTGCTTCAGCTAATCCCCCTCCTTTATAAGCCAGCCTTTTCTGTTCAGTTTTCCTCGGATCCTAATTTGCCCACGCGCAACAGTGACGACTCTCATCCTTCGTATGCATTTTCTCACTAACTCTTATGCTAAGCCACTTTATATTCCAGCTTTCATGCTGAATGTTTTTGTTTACCTTTTTGTGTCCTCGTACCAAGTTTTAGTTTTCCTTGTGTTTATCCTAGCTTTCACGCTAGCGTCTTTTTTTTACATTTTCTCTTCACACCAGTGTTTTTGTTCCTAGCCTTTTTATTATTTAATAAATCCATTTGCTTTGTTCTGCCTCGACACATCCTTGGAAAAACCACACCGGCATTGCCATGCCGAGGAAGAGTCCTCACAATATCACAGTAGATGGAAAACAGTACATACTGTTTATTTACCATCTTAAAATGGTACCACAGTTATTTTACGGTAAAATACTGGCAGCCGAGTTGCCAGAATTTTCTGTAAAATTTAAAGTAGTTTGTTCAACATCCAACCATCCATTTTCTACCGCTTGTCCCTTTTTGGGGTCGCTGTAGCCTATCGCTGGTCGCCTACCGCGGGGTAGACCCTGGACAAGTCGCCACCTCATAATTTAAGTTCTCATGTGTCCAGGGACGTATTTCCTGCGTTTATGAATATAATATGAATTTTTAAAAAACAAGAAAAGTGATTATGTGACGATAAAAAATATTTATGTAATCATAGTAGTATCGACTAGATATGCTCTTGTACTTGGTATCATAACAGTGGATGTCAGATATAGATCCACCCATGGCGTTTACATTGTGACGCCAGTGAGCTATTGTATCCTCCTACTGTGTGTGGCATACTTGCCAACCCTCATAATTTTCCCGGGAGACTCCCGAATTTCAGTGCCCCTCCCGAAATTCTCCCGGGGCAACCATTCTCCCGAAATTCTCCCGATTTCCACTCGGACAACCAAATTGGGGGCATGCCTTAGAGCAGGGGTGCCCATTACGTCGATCGCGAGCGACCAGTCGACCGCGGGGGGTGTGTCAGTCGATCTCCAGCCAGGCTTTTAAAAAAAATAGACCTAAAAATTAGTGATCATCAATCTTCACCAAGACGTCACTTAAATGACATTCACGGTACCGGAGGGTCTTGTGAGATGACGCTGGCTGCTGCAAGATCATTATTATGAAAATATAACCGAGAGGAAGGCGAGAAACACTTTTTATTTCAACAGACTCTCACGCCGTACCTTCCGTCAAAACTCTAAAGGCCGACTGTACATTTCCTATCTTCACAATAAAAGCCCTGCTTCATGCTGCCGGCGCTAACTAAATACAGAGTCTTGGAAAACTGGCGTGCACAAGCGATCCCTCAGAAAGCTGGCGTGCACATCACTTGTGCACGCCAGCTTTCCGAGACTCTTATTTTGTTAGCGCAGGCAGCATGAAGCAGGGCTTTTATTGTGAAAATAGGAAATGTGCAGTCGGCCTTTAGAGTTTTGACGGAAGGGACGGCGCGAAAGTCTGTTGAAATAAAAAGTGTTTCTCGCCTTCCTCTCTGTCATTTTTTCATAATAATGAACTGGCAGCAGCCAGCGTCATCTCACAAGACCCTCGGGTGCCGTGAATGTCAATCAAGCAAGCTACGGAATTTGCCGCCAATGTTTTTCTTGTAAAGTGTATGGAAGCTGGATGAATTAGATGCCAAAAACCAACCACTTTCATGTGGTATTGTACAGAAAGGACTACTTTTTTTCTCCTCCATTTGAAAATGTGGGCGTTATCATCATTACTGTCTGATTCCAATCAATGCAAGTCATCAGAATCAGGTAATACACCAACTTATATTCTTGTCTTCGTGAAAGAAAGACATCTATATGTGTTACACATGCTTGTATTATCATTAAACACATTTAACTTGTTTACAAAAATGTCTCTTTCATAAATAAATAAATATAAATGATATATATAAATGAGGTAGATCCCCTCGAGTTGGTCAATTGAAAAGTAGCTCGCCTGCAGAAAAAGTGTGGGCACCCCTTTCTTAGAGGCATTGCCTTTAGCGTCCTCTACAACCTGTCATCACGTCCGCCTTTCCTCCATACAAACAGCGTGCCGGCCCAGTCACATAATATATGTGGCTTTTACACACACATAAATGAATGCAAATCATACTTGGTCAACATCCATACAGGTCACACTGAGGGTGGCCGTATAAACAACTTTAACACTGTGAGAAATATGCGCCACACTGTGAACACACACCAAACACATTTCGGGAGAACATCCGCACCGTAACACAACATAAACACAACAGAACGAATACCTAGAACCCCCTGCAGCACTAACTCTTCCGGGACGCTACAATAAACACCCCGCTACCACCGAACCCCGCACCCCCATCTCCCGAATTCGGAGGTCTCAAGATTGGCAAGTATGGTGTGTAGTCAAGCATTTTTAGCTATTCCTCGTTCTGCAGGGATGATACTTGTAAGAAACGTACTTTATTTGTTGCCATGGACGCGAGGATTAGAGATTTAGAAGAAGCTAAAACACTACCGATTGCAGATGGACATTAGCCGCTAGCTAGCTAGCCATGTCTTAAAACACTGAGGGCGTTTCAGTGTTATAACTTCACCTTTATCTTTAGTTTTTAAGTCAAAATGCGTCCATTCTCCCTTTTCTGTCTACACTCTGGGTCTGTTTGTAAGTACTCCGTGATTGTGCGCTGCCGAACATGCTCCCCCGCTCGTAAAACCAGCAATGTCACAATGGCGTTCCAAAATCCCCGTAAAAAAAAAATATATGGCAAACCTGTACTTTTCAAACAGAGTATTGATTCATTAGTACCGCGATACTATACTAATACTGGTATACCGTACAACCCTAATCCAAAGAAACAAAAGCTTTCATTTTCCCCTCACAATTGCAAAGTACTTACCTTAACAGTCGTAGTGTGGTCGAACTTGAAGGCCTTGGTCTGTCCGTTCTCTAAATAAACTTTTAGAACGTTGGGCAGGAAGAGAAGAGAGTTTCCCTAATGAAGAGGAAAAAAGACAAAACATAACATGACAAGGCTGCACTTTAGAGATGTACGATACCATCATTAACAATGTAGCTCAATCAATCAATGCCTTTATTGTCATTGTCATAATAACACTTAAAGGCCTACTGAAACCCATGCAGTCTGATAGTTTATATATCAATGATGAAATATTGCAACACATGCCAATACGGCCGGTTTAGTTTATAAATTGCAATTTTAAATTTCGCGCCGAAGTATCATGCTAAAACGTCGCGGTATGATGACGCGTGCGCGTGATGTCACGCATTGTAGAGGACATTTTGTTCCAGCACCGTTCACAGCTATAAGTCGTCTGTTTTCGTTGCAAAATTCCACAGTATTCTGGACTTCTGTGTTGCTGAATCTTTTGCAATTTGTTCAACGAATAATGGAGACATCAAAGAAGAAAGCTGTAGGAGGGAAACAGTGTATTGCGGCCGGCTTTAGCAACACAAACACAGCCGGTGTTTCATTGTTTACATTCCCGAAAGATGACGGCGAAGCTTTACTATGGAACAGAGCGGTCAAGCGAACAAGGTTGGATTGGACCACACACACAAAGTACAGTGTATGATGCAGCGATCATTTCGAAAGATCGTGTTTCGAAGAGGGATCCCTTGCGAAGGGCAGAGATGGGCATCGCCACCACCCGTCGACTGGTGCTGAAGAAAAATGCGGGGCCGACCTTCAGGTTGTACAAATACGACCATATAATCTCACTAAAACACTAGTAACACAATAAGCAGATAAGGGATTTTCCAGAATTATCATAGTAAATTTGCCTAATAACATCTGAATCGCTCCCACTGTATAGTCTTTTTCTTAATCCCACCAACACGTCTTCCTATGAGGAAGCAGTGCCTGGGGAATCTGTGCTGGACTCTCCTATTTCTGGGGCTGAGGTCGCTGAGGTAGTTAAAAAGCTTCTCGGTGGCAAGGCCCCAGGGGTGGATGAGATCCGCCCGGAGTTCCTTAAGGCTCTGGATGCTGTGGGGCTGTCTTGGTTGACAAGACTCTGCAGCGTCACGTTGACATCGGGGGCGGTACCTCTGGATTGGCAGACCGGGGTGGTGGTTCCTCTCTTTAAGAAGGGGGACCGGAGGGTGTGTTCCAACTATCGTGGGATCAAACTCCTCAGCCTTCCCGGTAAGGTTTATTCAGGTGTACTGGAGAGGAGGCTACGTCGGATAGTCGAAACTCGGATTCAGGAGGAACAGTGTGGTTTTCGTCCTGGTCGTGGAACTGTGGACCAGCTCTATAATCTCGGCAGGGTTCTTGAGGGTGCATGGGAGTTTGCCCAACCAGTCTACATGTGCTTTGTGGACTTGGAGAAGGCATTCGACCGTGTCCCTCAGGAAGTCCTGTGGGGAGTGCTCAGAGAGTATGGGGTATCGGACTGTCTTATTGTGGCGGTCCGCTCCCTGTATGATCAGTGTCAGAGCTTGGTCCGCATTGCTGGCAGTAAGTCGGACACGTTTCCAGCGAGGGGTTGGACTCCGCCAACGCTGCCCTTTGTCACCGATTCTGTTCATAACTTTAATGGACAGAATTTCTAGGCGCAGTCAAGGCGTTGAGGGGTTCCGGTTTGGTGGCCGCAGGATTAGGTCTCTGCTTTTTGCAGATGATGTAGTCCTGATGGCTTCATCAGCTCTCACTGGATCGGTTCGCAGCCGAGTGTGAAGCGACCGGAATGAGAATCAGGACCTCCAAGTCAGAGTCCATGGTTCTCGCCCGGAAAAGGGTGGAATGCCACCTCCGGGTCGGGGAGGAGACCCTGCCCCAAGTGGAGGAGTTCAAGTACCTAGGAGTCTTGTTCACGAATGGGAGAAGAGTGGATCGTGAGATCGACAGGCGGATCGGTGCGGCGTCTTCAGTAATGCGGACGTTGTACCGATCCGTTGTGGTGAAGAAGGAGCTGAGCCGGAAGGCAAAGCTCTCAATTTACCGGTCGATCTACGTTCCCATCCTCACCTATGGTCATGAGCTTTGGGTCATGACGGAAAGGATAAGATCACGGGTACAAGCGGCCGAAATGAGTTTCCTCCGCCGTGTGGCGGGGCTCTCCCTTAGAGATAGGGTGAGAAGCTCTGCCATCCGGGAGGAACTCAAAGTAAAGCCGCTGCTCCTTCACATCGAAAGGAGCCAGATGAGGTGGTTCGGGCATCTGGTCAGGATGCCACCCGAACGCCTCCCTAGGGAGGTGTTTAGGGCACGTCCAACCGGTAGGAGGCCACGGGGAAGACCCAGGACACGTTGGGAAGACTATGTCTCCCGGCTGGCCTGGAAACGCCTCGGGATCCCCCGGGAAGAGCTAGACGAAGTGGCTGGGGAGAGGGAAGTCTGGGTTTCCCTGCTTAGGCTGTTGCCCCCGCGACCCGACCCGGATTAGCGGAAGAAGATGGATGGATGGATGGATGGATGTATAGTCTTTTTGTTTTTCTAGTCCTTCACTCTCACTTTCCTCATCCACAAATCTTTCATCCTCGCTCAAATTAATGGGGAAATCGTCGCTTTCTCGGTCCGAATCGCTCTCGCTGCCGGTGGCCATGATTGTAAACAATGTTCAGATGTGAGGAGCTCCACAACCCGTGACGTCACGCGCACATCGTCTGCTACTTCCGGTACAGGCAAGGCTTTTTTATCAGCACCAAAAGTTGCGAACTTTATTGTGGATATTCTCTACTAAATCCTTTCAGCAAAAATATGGCAAATATCGCAAAATGATCAAGTATGACACATAGAATGGACCTGCTATCCCCGTTTAAATAAGAAAATCTCATTTCAGTAGGCCTTTAAGTCATACATGTCAACGAGATTTTGTTTGAGCTTTTGAAACTGCGTTGATGTGCAGGTTGACCATAGTTTACAGAAGTCAAGAAGATCGCGAATAGAGGGACGTAGGGGTGGGAACGGTCAGATGTCTGATGGGTGTTACGTTGATGTTGCTGCACTGCAACGTCCACAGCACAATTATTGAGGTGGTGAACAGTGGGGTAATAAGATGGTCCGGGGCAGCAAAGGGGCAGGCTGTTCATTTAGCAGTCTCAAAGCCTGGGGATACAGACTGTGAGACATTCTGGTGGTTCTGGCGCGAATCGATCTATACTTCCTCCCTTGCTCTGTGCAAAATGTATATTGTGTTAGTACAAGGGGGACACGTCCATTATAAATCAAGGTAAAACAATATATTTTGCCATTTCCCATGTCTGGGCTTATTTAGGAGCAGCAGCAAGATTCAGAAATGCGACGCCTGCAGAGAGTGGAGTAAGTACTAAACGCCATAAATCAGCTCAAACATGCAGCCAAGGATCTGACATCGCCATTTTATATTGCATGCTCTTGGTTATTTTAATGCAGGCAGCACGGTGCCAGAGGGGTTAGTGCAGGGGTAGGGAACCTATGGCTCGCGATCTTTTGATGACTGCATCTGGCTCTCGGATAAATCTGAGCTGACTCTGCTTAACACAATAAGTAATGAATAATTCCACTTGTAATCAAACTGTTAAAAATAACGTTCAAAATATAAAGCATGCTCATGCACTTGAATCCAGGCATCCTTTATTTTTGTACCGCACTTGTTCATGAAGTTGCATTAAGGGTAAGACGTGATTTATTTATTATTGGTTAGTTTAGGGCTCGCCCTCCTTGGGGTTCTTCAGACCACCAAGCACCGACATGAGAGCCTTTTGTTAGTTTTTTTTATTTTTCAATAAGTCTCTCAGTTGCTTTCCAGCAATTGTTTTTTTTTTTCTCTTTCGTTCTCGCTCGCACTCTGGCTCCAGCCCCAACCCCGTCTCTCCTCCTGGCTGCTGCTTATAAACAGAGCGATGGGTGATTAGATAACAAGGCCCAGGTGGGCGCTATCTACGCAACTGTCGCCGATTTCGAGGCCTGTCCTGGCAACATCCTGGTTCGCTGCAGGCCCTCAGGCCACGCCCCCTCCACAGTTAGCTTCAGAATAACAATGTTATTACAAAGAATAAGAGACCTATTATACTCTAGAAATGTTGGTCTTACTTAAAAATGCACGCGTTTAGTTGTATTCAGTGTTAAAAAAAATATTTTATGGCTCTTACGGAAATACATTTTAAAATATTTGGCTTCTTGGCTCTGCTCTCTCAGCCAAAAAGGTTCCCGACCCCTGGGTTAGTGCATCTGCCTCACAATACGAAGGTCCTGGGTTCGGGATCTTTCTGTGTGGAGTTTGCATGTCCTCCCAGTGACTGCGTGGGTTCCCTCCGGGTACTCCGGCTTCCTCCCACCTCCAAAGACATGCACCTGGGGATAGGCTCCTCCCACTTCCACAGACATACACCTGGGGATAGGTTGATTGGCAAAACTAGATGGTCCCTAGTGTGTGAATGTTGTCTGTCTATCTGTGTTGGCCCTGCGATGAGGTGGCGACTTGTCCAGGGTGTACACTGCCTTCCGCCCGAATCCAGCTGAGATTGGCTCCAGCGACCCCCCGCCACCCCTAAAGGGACAAGCGGTAGAAAATGGATGGATGGATGGGTTTTTAACCTTGTTGGAGGTACCGAACTCCACCAGTTTATTTTGCGCATTCACCGAACAGTTCTTTAGTGAAAAATAATATGTTTTTTGTTTTTTTCTAATTTAAGACAAAGTTATATGTTTTTGGTAACAATTTAGTATGGGAAACATATTCTAAGTAAGAAAGACTTAATTTAGAGTTATTTGGACACTAGTGCAGTGGTTCTCAAATGGGGCAGAGGTCGGCAAACTTTACCACTCAAAGAGCCATTTTGACCCGTTTCACAAATTAAAGAAAACAATGGGAGCCACAAAACTCTTTTGAAATTTAAAATAAAATAACACTGCCTAATTGATTGATACTTTTATTAGTAGATTGCACAGTTCAGTACATATTCCGTACAATTGACCACTAAATGGTAACACCCGAATAAGTTTTTCAACTTGTTTAAGTCGGGGTCCACGTTAATCAATTCCATCCATCCATCCATTTTCTACCGCTTATTCCCTTGTGGGGGTCGCGGGGGGCGCTGGCGCCTATCTCAGCTACAATCGGGCGGATGGCGGGGTACACCCTGGACAAGTCGCCACCTCATCGCAGGGCCAACACAGATAGACGGACAACATTCACACTCACATTAACACACTAGGGTAAATTTTTTTTGGTGTTGCCAATCAACCTATCCCCAGGTGCATGTTTTTGGAGGTGGGAGGAAGCCGGAGTACCCGGAGGGAACCCACGCATTCACGGGGAGAACATGCAAACTCCACACAGAAAGATCCCGAGCCTGGATTTGAACATCTACGGTCCATAATATCATCAAAAGGTTCAGAGAATCTGTATAAATCACTGCACGTAAGCAAAAAGGCTGAAAACCAACATTCAAAAAGCAAAATCAGTGTTTAAAGGATATCACCACACGGGCTCAGGAACATTTTAGAAAACCACTGTCAGTAACTACAGTTCGTCGCTACATCTGTAACTGCAAGTCTAAACTTTACTATGCAAAGCCATTTATCAACAACACCCAGAACGCTGCCTGCTTCGCTTGGCCCGAGCTCATCTAAGATGGACTGATGCAAAGTGGAAAAGGTTTCTGTTGTCTGACGGGTCAACATTTCAAATTGTTAATCAATTCATGGTACAAATATATACTATCAGCATAATACAGTCATCACACAAGTTAATCATCATAGTATGTACATTGAATTATTTACATTATTTACATGATGAGGAGCTTTGGTTGATATCAGAACTTCAGTCATCAACAGAGAAATGTGGACATTGAAACAGTGTAGGTCTTACTTAGTAGGATATGTACAGCCAGCAGAGAACATAGTGAGTTCAGATAGCATAAGAACAAGTATATACATTAGAAGTACATTTGAGTTGTTTATAATCCGGGGAGATGGGATGTGAATGGAGGAGGGTATTAGTAAAGTGTTGAAGTTGCCTGGAGGTGTTGTTTTAGAGCGGTTTTGAAGGAATATAGAGATGCACTTACTTTTATACCTGTTGGGAGTGCATTCTACATTGATGTGACATAGAAAGAGAATGAGTTAAGACCTTTGTTAGATCGGAATCTGGGTTTAACGTGGTTTGTGGAGCTCCCCCTGGTGTTGTGGTTATGGCGGTCATTTACGTTAAGGAAGTAGTTTGACATGTACTTCGGTATCAAGGAGGTGTAGCGGATTTTATAGACTAGGCTCAGTGCAAGTTGTTTTACTCTGTCCTCCCCCCTGAGCCAGCCCACTTTGGAGAAGAGGGTTGGATTGAGGTGTGATCTGGGGTGGAGGTCTAAAAGTAACCGGACTAGCTTGTTCTGGGATGTTTGGAGTCTAGATTTGAGGGTTTTGGAAAGTGCTGGGGTACCAGGAGGTGCAAGCGTAATCGAAGAAGGGTTGAATGAGAGTTCCCGCTAGAATCCTCAAGGTGCTTTTGTTGACCAGAGAGGAGATTCTGTAGAGGAATCTCGTTCTTTGTTTGACCTTTTTGATCACCTTGGTTGCCATTTTATCACAGGAAAGATTAACCTCTAGGATGGAACCTAATCCCCCTCTGATCCCCACAATTTCCCCCTCTGTCTTCCTTTTTTTCCTCTTTCTATCCCTTGCTGCTCCAGCACAAAATGATAATATAAATAAATTTAATAAAGTCAAATTTAAACAAGACAACAAGAGAAATATCCTACACTTCTCTTCTGTAAAGTAAATGTGAACAGCCGATATGAGCACCTGCATCAACTATATGATTTGCCTGAGAAGCTGGACAGGACGAATAAAAAAATAAAATAAAATAAAAATAAAAAAATGAAATAACACTGCATACAATGTTTTGTTTTTGCTTTGTGCTATGTATAAACAAACTATGATGGAGGGAAAAAAAATGAAATACTACATGGAACAAAACGTTTTAACTCTGAAAAAGACATCGGGTTGAAGGGTAAGTAAAATACTTAATGTCTATTTAAGTCTTTCTTGTAGTAATGAAAAAACAAAACGCCGAACTTAAATTATTCACTGGCAGAGAACCAAAAATGCCGTCCTCTCTTTCTCTGTGCTGTCATCCTTTTACTGGCGCCGTGAAGTCAGCTGCGGCTGCCAACCTAAATAATAAAATGTCTATTCCACTGAACAATTAAAAAATGTGAATATATGCAAAATTATAGGAAATTTAAATATTTATCATACGTGGTCAATGTGATTTCTGCTCCTGAACCGCAGAGAAAAGCGTCCCCACATCGGGGGCTGCATGACGTCACCTTTATCTTCACACAGGATTGTAAACTCTCATCTGTGAGGTGTGTGCCGTGTTTGTTTTTAATAAAGTTCATGTTGGAGAACACCTGCTCACATGCAAATGTGGATCCAAAGATCGACAGGACTCCAAGTGCATACTTTTTCACGTTCACATAAAAGTTGGGGATAGCGTTCCAAGTTTCGAACACAAGTTTGTCTGGTTTGGGGAGGTTTTCATCCATCCATCCATCCATCCATCTTCTTCCGCTTATCCGAGGTCGGGTCGCGGGGGTAGCAGCCTAAGCAGGGAAGCCCAGACTTCCCTCTCCCCAGCCACTTCGTTTAGCTCTTCCCGGGGAATCCCGAGGCGTTCCCAGGCCAGCCAGGAGACATAGTCTTCCCAACGTGTCCTGGGTCTTCCCCGTGGCCTCCTACCGGTTGGACGTGCCCTAAACACCTCCCTAGGGAGGCGTTCGGGTGGCATCCTGACCAGATGCCCGAACCACCTCATCTGGCTCCTCTCGATGTGGAGGAGCAGCGGCTTTATTTTGAGTTCCTCCCGGATGACAGAGCTTCTCACCCTATCTCTAAGGGAGAGCCCCGCCACACGGCGGAGGAAACTCATTTCGGCCGCTTGTACCCGTGATCTTATCCTTTCGGTCATGACCCAAAGCTCATGACCATAGGTGAGGGTGGGAACGTAGATCGACCGGTAAATTGAGAGCTTTGCCTTCCGGCTCAGCTCCTTCTTCACCACAACGGATCGATACAGCGTCCGCATTACTGAAGACGCCGCACCGATCCGCCTGTCGATCTCACGATCCACTCTTCCCCCACTCGTGAACAAGACTCCTAGGTACTTGAACTCCTCCACTTGGGGCAGGGTCTCCTCCCCAACCCAGAGATGGCACTCCACCCTTTTCCGGGCGAGAACCATGGACTCGGACTTGGAGGTTTTCAATATCACACTATTTGTGATTCTAAGCAAGAACGGCCTTCTGGCGTGAAACATCTTCAAGGTCTGCTGTCAGGCGCTTTAACTTGAACACTCACATGTTTTTGTCGGAAGACGGAGACGCGTGCGGCCGTGGGCGTGTCCCGAGGTTTGACAAGCTGAGCCGCATCAGAGTGATCAAAGAGCCGCATGCGGCTCCGGAGCCGGGGGTTGCCGACCCCTGCCCAGGGGGTACTTGAATGTATGCCAAGGAATACATAACATTTATTACAAATATTCTAAAAATAGCAACATTTCAAAACTCCTTTATAAATATATTTATTGAATAATACTTTGACAAAATATATATGTAAGTTCATAAACTGTGGGGAAAAAAATGCAACAACGCAATATTCAGTGTTGACAGCTAATTTCTTGTGGACATGTTCCATAAATATTGATGTTAAAGGGGAACATTATCAGCAGACCTATGTAAGCGTCAATATATACCTTGATGGTGCAGAAAAAAGACCATCTATTTTTTTAACCGATTTCCGAACTCTAAATGGGTGAAGTTTGGCGAATTAAACGCCTTTCTGTTTATCGCGCTGGAGGGGATGACGTCAGAATGTGACGTCGCCGAGGTAACACACCCGCCATTTTCATTTTCAACACATTACAAACACCGGGTCTCAGCTCTGTTATTTTCCGTTTTTTTGACTATTTTTTGGAACCTTGGAGACATCATGCCTCGACAGTGTGTTGTCGGAGGGTGTAACAACACTAACAGGGAGGGATTCAAGTTGCACCACTGGCCCGAAGATGCGAAAGTGTCTGCCGCCAGACCCCCATTGAATGTACCAGAGTGTCTCCACATTTGACCGGCGATGCTAAGGGAGACATGGCACAGAGATGTATGGATAACCTGCAGATGCATTTGCAACGATAGTCAACGAAATCACAAAGGTGAGTTTTGTTGATGTTGACTGCCAGCTAATCGATGCTAACATGCTACGCTAATCGATGCTAACATGCTATTTACCGGCGGTGCTAAAGCAGACATGGCACAGAGATGTATGGATAACCTGTAGATGCATTTGCAACTATATTACGTTTCCTTCCACCAACATTTAATGCGAAAAAAACACTTACCAATTGACGGATTTAAGTTGCTCCAGTGTCAAAAGATGCGAAAGTCCTGATTGTTTGGTCCGCACATTTTACCGGCGATGCTAACGCAGCTATTCGGCCATGCTATGGCTATGAATAGCGTCAATAGCTATTCGCTCAATAGCTTCAGTTTCTTCTTCAATATTTTCATACTCCAACCATCTGTTTCAATACATGCGTAATCTGTTGAATCGCTTAAGTCGCTGAAATCCGAGTTTGAATCCGAGCTAATGTCGCTATATCTTGCTGTGGTATTCCCATTGTTTGTTTACATTGGCAGCACTGTGTGACGTCACAGGGAAATGGCCAGTGTCTTCGCAGAGAGCGAAAATATGGCACTTTAAAGCTTTATTTAGGGATATTCCGAGACCGGTAAAATTTTGAAAAAAACTTCAAAAAATACAACAAGCCACTGGGAACTGATTTTTATTGTTTTTAACCCTTTTGAAATTGTGATAACGTTCCCCTTTAAAGATTTCTAGAATGAAGTTGATGAATCCAGATGGATCTCTATTACAATCCCCAAAGAGGGCACTTTAAGTTGATGATTACTTCTATGTGTAGAAATCTTTATTTATAATTGAATCACTTGTTTATTTTTCAACACGTTTTTAGTTATTTTCTATATCTTTTTTCCAAATAGTTCAAGAAAGACCACTACAAATGAGCAATATTTTTGCACTGTTATACAATTTAATAAATCAGAAACTGATGACATAGTGCTGTATTTTATTTCTTTATCTATTTTTTTCAACCAAAGATGTTGTGCTCTGATTAGAGGGTACTTGAATTAAAAAAATATTCACAGGGGGTACATCTGCACTGCACTAGAAGAACATATTCTAAGTAATAAAGACTGAATTTAGAGTTATTTAGTTAGGGTTAAGGTCAGGGTTATAATAAGGCCATGCCCAATAAGGCTTTAATAAGTACTTAATAATGATTAGTTAAGAGTCAGTATATTACTAATTTGCATGTTAATAAGCAACTAATTAATGGTGAATATGTTCTCCATATTAAAGTGTTACCATGTTTTTTTTACTGGTGCAGAAAACAAACCGTGCATGAACATCACCTTGTTCAAACAACAAAACCAACACAGTGCATAAACTCACAACAAATTACACACCCGCAAATCAGTCAGCTGTTACTGTATCCATAATACGCAGACAGGGAGAAGTTTGTATTTACACGATGAGTACGCAGAACCCCTGAGGACGCCTCGCCGAACCCCTAGGGTTCGATCGAACCCAGGTTAAGAACCACTGTTTTAAAGGCCTACTGAAATGAGATTTTCTTATTTAAACGGGGATAGCAGGTCCATTCTATGTGTCATACTTGATCATTTCGCCATATTGCCATATTTTTGCTGAAAGGATTTAGTAGAGAACATCCACGATAAACTTTGCAACTTTTCGTGCTGATTAAAAAAGCCTTGCCTGTACCGGAAGTCGCAGACGATGACGTCACAAGGGTGAGGGCTCCTCACATTCTCACATTGTTTATAATGTGAGCCTCCAACAAAAACAGCTATTCGGACCGAGAAAATGACAATTTCCCCATCAATTTGAGCGAGGATGAAAGATTCGTGGATGATGATATTGATGGCGAAGGACTAATAAAATAAATAAATAAATAAATAAAGTTAAAAAAAAAAAAGGTGATTGCATTGGGAGTGATTCAGAAGTTTCTAGACACATTTACTAGGATAATTCTGGGAAATCCCTTATCTTTTTATTGCGTTGCTAGTGTTTTAGTCAGATTATATAGTACCTGATAGTCGGAGGGGTGTGTCCACGGGTGTCTTGAGGCCAGTGTCTGAGGGAAGTCACGGTAGATACAAGGAGGGCGCAAACTCAATGTCAATCAATCAATCAATCAATGTTTATTTATATAGCCCCAAATCACAAATGTCTCAAAGGACTGCACAAATCATTACGACTACAACATCCTCGGCAGAACCCACAAAAGGTCAAGGAAAACTCACACTCAATGGGCAGGGAGAATTCACATCCAGTGGGACGCCAGTGACAATGCTGACTATGAGAAACCTTGGAGAGGACCTCAGATGTGGGCAACCCCCCACCCTCTAGGGGACCGAAAGCAATGGATGTCGAGCGGATCTAACATGATACTGTGAAAGTTCAATCCATAGTGGCTCCAACACAGCCGCGAGAGTTCATATGTCCGGTAAGAGGCGACTTTTAACACAATTTTCTCACCGAAACCTGCCGGTTGACAAGTGGTCGGGATCCATGTTCGCTTGACCGCTCTGATCCAGAGTAAAGCTTCACCTCCGGGAATTTTAAACAGATAGATAGATAGATAGATGGATAGATAGATAGATAGATAGATAGATAGATAGATAGATAGATAGATAGATAGATAGATAGATAGATAGATAGATAGATAGATAGATAGATAGATAGATAGATAGATAGATAGATAGATAGATAGATAGATAGTACTTTATTGATTCCTTCAGGAGAGTTCCTTCAGGAAAATTAAAATTCCAGCAGCAGTGTACAGAGTTGAGATCAATTTAAAAAAAAAAGTAAAAAGTAAATAATGGGGGTTTAAAAGGAAACAAAATAGAGAAATATTACAAAAAGAATAAAAACAATGGGAATAACAATATAACAGTAAAATAAGAATATAACAAGACAAAGTAGGCAGTAGTGACCATGTTATGAAAACGTATCGCACTGTTAATGTTTTGAGACAAAGTAGGCAAGGAATCACCCTGTGTTTGTGTGGCTAAAGGCTGAAGCTTCCCAACTCCATCTTTCTACTTTGACTTCTCCATTATTAATTGAACAAATTGCAAAACATTCAGCAATACATATGTCCAGAATACTGTGTAATTGCGCGATGAAAAGAGACGACTTTTAGCCGCAAGCGGTGCTGCGCTAATATTACCAACCAAATAATAAAACAAGGTGACTCGGTAAAATATCTGGGTATTATCTTCAACCCAACTCTCTCCTTTGAGTCACACATTAAAAGCGTTACTAAAACGGCCTTCTTTCATCTCCGTAATATCGTTAACATTCGCTCCATTTTGTCCACTAAAGACGCCGAGATCATTATCCATGCGTTTGTTACGTCTCGTCTCGATTACTGTAACGTATTATTTTCGGGTCTCCCCATGTCTAGCATTAAAAGATTACAGTTGGTACAAAATGCGGCTGCTAGACTTTTGACAAGAACAAGAAAGTTTGATCACATTACGCCTGTACTGGCTCACCTGCACTGGCTTCCTGTGCACTTAAGATGTGACTTTAAGGTTTTACTACTTACGTATAAAATACTACACTGTCTAGCTCCATCCTATCTTGCCGATTGTATTGTACCATATGTCCCGGCAAGAAATCTGCGTTCAAAAGACTCCGGCTTATTAGTGATTCCTAGAGCCCAAAAAAAAGTCTGCGGGCTATAGAGCGTTTTCCGTTCGGGCTCCAGTACTCTGGAATGCCCTCCCGGTAACAGTTTGAGATGCCACCTCAGTAGAAGCATTTAAGTCTCACCTTAAAACTCATCTGTATACTCTAGCCTTTAAATAGACCTCCTTTTTAGACCAGTTGATCTGCCGCTTCTTTTCTTTCTCCTATGTCCCCCCCTCCCTTGTGGAGGGGGTCCGGTCCGATGACCATGGATGAAGTACTGACTGTCCAGAGTCGAGACCCAGGATGGACCGCTCGTCGGGACCCAGGATGGACCGCTCGCCTGTATCGGTTGGGGACATCTCTACGCTGCTGATCCGCTTGAGATGGTTTCCTGTGGACGGGACTCTCACTGCTGTGTTGGAGCCACTATGGATTGAACTTTCACAGTATCATGTTAGACCCGCTCGACATCCATTGCTTTCGGTCCCCTAGAGGGGGGGGGTTGCCCACATCTGAGGTCCTCTCCAAGGTTTCTCATAGTCAGCATTGTCACTGGCGTCCCACTGGATGTGAATTCTCCCTGCCCACTGGGTGTGAGTTTTCCTTGCCCTTTTGTGGGTTCTTCCGAGGATGTTGTAGTCGTAGTGGTTTGTGCAGTCCTTTGAGACATTTGTGATTCGGGGCTATATAAATAAACATTGATTGATTGATTGATTCCTGACAGTCCGTGACGTCACGCGCACGCGTCATCATTCCGTAACGTTTTCAACAAGAAACTCCGAGGGAAATTTAAAATTGCAATTTAGTAAACTAAAGCGGCCCTATTGGCATGTGTTGCAATGTTAATATTTCATCATTGATATATAAACTATCAGACTGTGTGGTCGCTAGTAGTGGGTTTTAGTAGGCCTTTAATGTCATTGTAATAATGGATTGGAATACTTTAACCTCCACACTGAATAAGTCAGTGGAGCAGA